>NW_028167962.1:0-107931 GCF_964194135.1 Talpa europaea
TGTCGCTCACCGTACAATACTCCAATTCTGCCAGTGAAGAAACCCCATACAGGCGAGTACCGTTTTGTCCAAGATTTAAGAGCTATTAATGATATTGTTCAGGATTTACATCCCACTGTGCCTAATCCGTACACCCTATTAACTGCCATACCTGGTGACTATGGGTGGTTTTCAGTATTAGACCTGAAGGATGCCTTTTTCTGTATCCCAATTGATGTCCAGGATCAACTGCTTTTTGCCTTTGAGTGGCAGGACCCTAAGTCCAAGAGCACTCTCCAGTATTGCTGGACTGTGCTTCCACAGGGATTTAAGAACTCCCCAACTATTTTTGGGGAAATACTGGCCAGGGATCTCAGGAAGGTTCAACTAAACCAGGGTGTCTTATTGCAATATGTAGATGATTTATTGATTGCAAGTCCAGACTACGAATCTTGTCTGGAAAATACCATAGTGGTACTGAACCACCTGGCAGAATGTGGCTACAACGTGTCACCTAACAAGGCACAGATATGCAAACAAACTGTGACGTATTTGGGGTTTAAAATCAAGAAAGGCAGACGGAGCCTGATGACGGAAAGAAAACAGGTAATTTCAGCCCTTAGAATCCCCAGTAACCGGCGACAGTTGCGCGGATTTTTGGGTATGGCGGGGTTTTGTAGGATTTGGATTCCTAATTTTGGACTAATAGCAAAACCTTTATATGATGCTCTCCAAGGCCTGGACTCTGAACCTTTGTCTTGGACTCCGGATTGTCAAAAGGCTTTTGATGAAATAAAAGTAAAGTTGATTTCAGCACCAGCATTAGGGCTTCCGGATCTGAGGAAGCCATTCAGACTTTATGTACATGAGAGACAGGGGGTTGGCCTAGGAGTGCTGATCCAATTGTTGGGGCCAGAAATGCAGCCCGTTGCATATCTGTCCAAACAATTGGACCACACCACTAAGGGATGGCCTCCATGTTTGCGTGCTATGGCTGCCACTTGTGACCTCCTACATGAGGCAGAGACGTTTACCCTGGGTCAGCCCATCACTGTGTGTGTGCTTGTAAATAAACCTTTTATTAACCTTTTGTGTGTGCCTGTAGTGGAGTATTCATAAGTCCCTTTTAAGCGCGCGGGTGAGGACCCACAGCCAGGCAACCTGTTTTATATCGGGGTTGCTCTATAACAATCTCACTACTTGCAAAAAATGTATAAATAAAGAACCTGCTGAGCCTCTCGGCAGAAGATACTAACACCTCACCAAGTGTCGGTGTCTCCTCATTCCCTTCCCCTCAGCCCCTAAGTTTCAGTTCATTTGTTTTCGCCGAGGCCATCTCATCCTTTCAGGAACCCCTGACAGGACATTTTGCCGGAGGCTGGTCCCCGACATTAGTCTAAACTTTATAGGTTAGTTAGAGATAATCTCTTTGTCTCTCTTCCCCCAGGTAACTTCCTACCCTTTGTTTCCCTCAGCCCTTAGTTAATTGTTCACCATGGCAAACTTAGAAATGTTAGTTGCAGACACATAGGCTTTTTTGCTAGTAATACAATAACTGTTGGATTGTTTAAAGTAAATAACTATTTTGAAAACATTTGTTTAGCAACTGTGCCTTCTTTAAGACAAAGAATAGTAAATGTTACACCTCTGCCGGAAGGCAAACAGACCCTTGGCTGCTCCTGAAAAAGAGCATGTGATGATTATTATCTTCCTACCTTATGCTTGTGCACTCACGATTTGCTTAGTATAAAGGACTGCTGAGACCCTCAGCAGGATGATACCTGCACCCTGACTGTTTGCGTCTCCTCATTCGCCCTTGCCCCTCCCTTACCATTTCTCTACAATTGTGCCCACGCCTTCCCATCCTTCAGGAACCCCTGACACCCAGACTGCTGCAGCTGGCCCCCAACAAGCAGCAGCACACAAAGGAAGACTCTGTCCTTCCTGGGGGTTCAGGGATTCGTCTCTCAGTGCTATGAAGCTGTCGGAGGCCACTGTGGCCTGAGTGCAATCCCCGGCCAGGAAGCATCACGCCACCAAAAAAGGCAAACGGTTAGAAAAGATGAACCCAGTAAAAGATTGTGTGACAGAACACACAATCAGTATAGACACAAAACTCAGTTGTGTATCTAAACCCTCATTACGACCCATCAGAAAGCATCCATAGGAAAATTGTACAATTGCATCAAAAAAGAATGAAATACCTGGGGAAACAGTTAATGAAGAAAAACATGTACACTGAAAAACTAGAAAATGACGGTAAAATAAATGAAAAGCAGAAATAAATGGAAAGATACTCTGTGCTGTGATGGGAATAGGTAATAGTATGAAATGTGCAGACTTCCCAGAGCAAACCACAGGGTCAGCGCAGCCTGATCCCACAGCAGCTTTCCCAGAAACTAACCCTCCTGAAGCGCTGGGGTGGGGGGCGCAGAGGCCCAGAAGCGCCGACTCCCCAGAGTGAAGCTGGAGGCGTCTTGCTCCCTGACTCAAACTGTGAACCAAACACAAAGTCTCCACTGGAGGTAATTTCGTAGATAACGAAAGTGAGGATCTGAACCCAGGAAGCGGTCAGTGTTATTCTGGGCAAACGACGCCAAACAACAAATCTGAATTCAGCTTCTCCGGAAAGAGTCGCGGACATTAAGGATGTGCTTGTCCTGGGCAGGGGCTTCCATTCCAACCGGCCCAGCCTAAACAGACTCTGATGCAGGAGGATCTTCTTCCTTCTGAAGGATGCCTGGAGAGATGCAAAGGCTGAGCGCCCTCCTCACATCCTCTCCCCCACCTCCAGGGCCACAGAGGGGTGAGAAGGGGGGGGTAGCTGCTCAGACCCGGCCTCTGGGGTAGCTTTGCCTCCAGCCGGCTAGACCAGGGCGGGAGAGGGTCGTCAGGCCCAGAAAATGCTCCCTGCTCCCCAAACTCCATGTAAACCCGCTGTGGTAAACACATCCAGGCCAGGGGCGCAGAAGCGCCCGGAGGGGTGGGGGTGGGGGGGGGGCGGCGCAGGAGGCCGTGCTTCAGCCCCTGGAGGCGGACACGGAGGGTCACGCTCAGGAACGAGTCCGGACCCCTCTATTCCTCCTGGCCCAGTACGAACCCCAAATGCCCCCCAGTTCTCCACATCCAGCCCTCGCGCCCTGGGTCCTCCACTGCCCTCCGCGGTCAGCCAACCTCAGGGAGGTGTCCTCAGCTCCCCTCGCCCTCGGCTCACCTCCTCTGCGGGCCCGAGTGGAACCCAGATAAATGCATAGATGACGACTCCTGGCTGGATCTAGAGAGACCAGGTCCCAGCAGCCCCAACCCCACCCCAAAGTCCCAGAAGCCGGAGGGAGCAAAGCAGCCACGAATGCACTGCGCGGATGCGTGGTCTGGGGGGTGCAGCGCAGGTGCGGCAGGTCGGACGGGCAGGTGGGGGCGGCCATGCCCGCTGCGCAGGCCCGCTGCTGCTGGACAAGTTGGGAAATCAAACTCAAACAGAGGCAAATAGCCCTGTCTTCTCCAAAACTATGTCAATGAAAACTCCAGAAAGCCACTAAAACAGCAAAACGGGTCTACTTGGATTTAAAAACTTGCTCAGGGCCTCCCTGGTGGCACAAGGGGTTAAGACGGAAGCTATGAAGCCATCCGTCGCCTCTGCAGCACGAGTTCGATGTCCAGCCAGCCAGGGAGCTACCCACATGGCGCAGCAGACCTCTCCTGTCTCCCCACTGCTCCCCTCAGCAGTGTGTTTCAGTCAATCTGCCTGTTCGGTTCCCGGCTCTACCTCTGGTGAATCTTCTCACCCCCCAGAACTCTGGCCTGTACCCCAGTTCTTGTAGGCATAAATAAATGAATCTTCAAAAAATTAAAAACTTGCTCAGGATTATTTAGCAGTGACCACAGATGACTCACCAAACCCGCCCCTCCTCCTGGGAGACAGAATGGGGCGCTCTCCCCAGCCCCTTCCAACAGTGCTACTATCAGTCTTGGGTGGAGCCAACGCTCTTTGATCATATTTCTGTCATCATAATTAACACGATTACTTTTCTATTTAATGTAATAGAGCCTTCCACTTGATTTTAGAGCCCAGGTGTACAGGGAAATACTTTTGTGGCTACAAGTCACAGAAAAACCTGACTTCAACCATTAGGAAAATTCTAGTTTACTTAGGAATGCTCGAGAAGGCTGGGACTGTTCCAGTCCCACGTTCTTTCTGTCCCTCTACTCTGCTATCACTGGCTCTAGGGCAAGGGAGCACCCTGGGATGTGGCAGGACGGCTGGCCCAGTTGCAGGCATCATGGGACAGCCCAATAGTCACAAAAGGAAGAGAGAAGCAAAAAGCCTCTTCTTACACCTTTCTTCCCTACCAGGAAGGGGGATATTTCCAAGTAGCACCAGCAGAATTCCTTTTACGCACACTGGACAACACCGGGTTATACGTTTTCTCCTTGACCCACCTCTGGTAAGGGAATGGACTCCTGCACTTGGAGCCAATCGTGAGATGTTCCCTAGAGTTAATGTATTATTCAACGTAATTTGGGTTCCCTCAGGAAAGAAGAGAGGGAAACGCCCAGGCAGTCTTCCATGTGGAGAAGATGTGTGATGTGTCCTCAAACAAGTGAAAGGCAAGTGAAGAGTAGGAAGGAAGGAGAAGAGACAAGCAAAGAAGAGGCAGGAGGGAGAGAGGGAGGAAGGAAGGATGGAAAAAAGATGAATTTACTTTATAACTAAATCATATCTTTATGACTTACTTCAGTGCAATAGTTTTAAAACTTTTTTCAGCAATAGAAACTTTCATATAAAAAACATAAAATCTTGGTTTTTGTCATTCTGTGGGTCAGCGTAAAACAAAGATAACCCATTTTCCATCTATTATAAAAGTAACAGACACCAGATTTTTTTGTCTTATTCCTGTTTTAATTCTTGGGGAAAAAATGTTCCTTGCCATTCTAGCGTGAAGACAAGCACTTTCTTTGGAGAATTTTAGGGAAACTGGACAAAACTAAATAATATGCTTCTGCAAAGTTAATTTTTTCAAGGCAGTAATGTCTCCCAAATCCTCTTTGTGGACTGCCCTGTGGACATGCTCTTTGGATGCTTAGGCATTGTTGGTAGAATCTCAGGAACCATGTTCTAGAAGGCCCAGGTTGTGGAGGCTTCCTTCTGTGTATCTGGTCCAAGAAGCCAAGACAGGAGACGCACGTCAGAAACCAAGAGACAAAGGTGCAGAATTATACACCTCCCCACGAAGTCTAAAAGTAGAGGTGCTCAGTTAAGCAGTGGGTAGCAAGGTGTGGACCTATTTTCACCACCTTGCTACCAGATGGATCCAAGCCATTTTCAATGGTTCGTTTTTTTTTTTTAAAGATTTATTTAGAGGTGCAGGAGGGTGAGCAGATTCACCAGAGACAGAGCAGGGAACAGAACAGGCAGTTGGACTGAAAACACTGCTGAAGGGGGCAGCGGGCGAGGCAGGAGAGGTCTGCCACGCCATGTGGGTATCTCCCTGGCCAGCCGGGAATCGAAACCGTGCTGCAGAGGCTACGGACAGTTTCATAGCACTGAGTTCAACCCGCTGTACCACTGGGGAGGTCCCAGTTTCAATGGTTTTGACAATGAAACTCACCTGGGTATGTGTGGTTTGCTTTGTCATGTGTAGATACTCCCCAAAGTTAAAATGAAACCCTTGAATTGGTGTCTTTAAAAAGGCTATGCTGTAATATGTAATATACTGTAATGTGTGCTTCAGTTTCATGTCAACTGAAACCAACCTCACAGCCCAAAAGGACCCATCTCCCCAATCACAGATCTCCTGGAGCTAAGGACTGAGTCAGAACGAAGGGCACCTTGACCCCCAAACAAACTCCATTCCCTTCAGACGCTTTCCCCTTAAACTTCCTTCTGATAGACAGAGATGATTCCACACATCTTCAAATTCATACGCTCATGAAATTATTATCAATATACACATATACACACAGAAATCCATAGCACACATGCATGCACATATATACTCACATCTGTGTGTCTGTGTCCGTGTATGTGGCTTTGAATCTTGCTTTTTACTTAGTAGTGCTATGACTTGCAGAAGTTGCCATGTCAGCATGTATTGGTCTATCTCATGCTGTTAATAACCGCAAAATATTCCATAATATGTATATACTTTAATTTATCTAATACTTTTTTTTTAATAGAGGCATGTTTTATTTATTTATTTATTTGTTTGTTTGTTTTGTTTATACAAGCACTGGGTACAGTCAGAAGCGCGGGAGGGTGAGAGAACTCACCAGAGCCAGAGCGGGGAGCAGAGCAGGCAGAAGGACCGAAGTACACTGCTGAGGGGAGCAGCGGGCGGCAGGAAAGGTCTGCGCACCATGTGGGACCCTCCTCCGGTGGCCGGTGGCCGGGGAGCAGCCGGGGATGGAACTGGCTCCGCAGAGGCCGCGGGCAGCTTCGCAACCCAGCGCTCAACCGTTGCGCCACTGGGGAGGCCCAATAAAATAAATCTTTAAAAAAATTAAAAAAAAAAAAGGAGGCACAGTTACTAGTGTTGGAATGAACTAGTAAGGTTTAAATTCTGAAATTTTCAAGAGGTAATTTCAGGATTCTTTTTCAGCATGTCTTTCCTTTTTGGGGCTAAAATTGTGTCATGGAGTCCAGCTTAGTAGAAAAATAACTTTAAATAATAATACTATATACACAATAGTTCATTTGAGAAGGAATAAACTGACAAATACAATAGGTCATAACAATACCAATGTGCTTAAAAACTAAACAAAAATGTTAGGAAATTCAGAACACTTTGTTTTCTAGGTTGCTTTTAACACTTTAGCCAAAATAAAGTGATTTCATAGTGATAAATATCAGGAAGTATAAGTATCATTGTTTTAATTCTATGTATATTACATATATCAATATGTGCACTTACAAATATATTAATAAGTATCTGAGGAAGGAGATTTAGAGAAAAGAGGTTAATCATTTTTTCCAAGGTTATCTATATATGACATTCACTCAAAATAAACAATGACTAATAATTGAGAAACTACACTGTACTTTTGTAGAATTAATAGTGTTCTAGTGATCAAGATATAGAGAGAATGTTGTGGTAAAACTGACTTTTCAGTGGCAGGTAAAAAAAGCAATATAAATAAGTTTTAAAATATCCAATGGAGAAATAACAAATGGTGATAGGATCTGTACAAAGGATCAAAACAATCCAATTGAATTTTCAATGCCATTTAGGATAACATCAAAATATGAAACCCTTCAGGATATTTTTAATAAAATGTATGTATCTGTAAAGCTATGAAAACATTATTCTTTGATGGAAATTATAAGGCTTCAATAAATGACAATATGAACTCTATTTACAGACCAGGATGCATACAGCAAAGTTTGGGAGAAAGCATAACTGCAGAGGGGAGCACAGAAAGGCAGAAATGACTGAATCACCCTTCAGTAAGAAAAAGGAGGTCAGTGTTTCATGTGGACAAAGGAGAAGGAATTGTGAGACAAGGTCAAAGATATTCACAGAAACTAGTCACTCAGAACTTCCTAATTCAGGGTGATGGCCTGAACTTCATGCTAATTGTGAAAATGGAGAGAGATGTTGGAGAGTGGAGTGAATTGAATAATTTGTGTTTGAGAAAAATCTCTTTGCATTGGGGAAACTAGATTGTAGGAGAACAAGAATGCAACAGGGAAAACAACCGAGAAACTTGCAGTAGACAAAGAGAGAGGAAGTGGGTCAGAGTGGTAAGTTGCTTAGGATGTTAGCTAATAGGGCTGATGTGGATGGGTATAGAAAGTGAGGGAAAGACAGAAATTAAAGATGCTGCCAAACTTTCTATCCTGAGCAACTTAGTAGACGTAATTGCTATTTGCATTTTTTTAAGACTTATTTATTTATTTATACAGGCACTGGGTACAGTCAGAAGTGTGGGAGGGTGAGAGAATTCACCAGAGCCAGGGCGGAGAACAGAATAGGCAGAGTGACGAAATACACTGCTGACGGGAGCAGCAGGCACGACAGGAGAGGTCTGTCGCACCATGTGGGACCCTTGCTTGTGGCTGGGGATGGAACCGGCGCTGTAGATGCTGTGGGCAGCTTCGCAGCCCAGCGCTCAACTACTGTGCCACCAGGGGAGGCCGGATATTTCTATTCTTAGTTTGGTTGGGGATTGCCACACTATTTTCCATGATTGCAACAATCGAAATTCCTAACAACAATATACAAAGATTTTTTCTCTCCACAACTTTACCATCACTTGTTTCTTGTCTATTTTGATAATAACCCTCTTAACAGATAGGAGATGATCGCTCATTTTGCTTCTGATTTGCTTTCTGAATAAGAGAAGAGGAACACATGTTCATGGGCCTGCTGCCATCTCTGTCCCCTGTGGACAAGTCGCTCTTCAACATCCCTGTCCACTTTTTAATGGATATATTTGTTCTTTTGGTAATGAGTTTAATGAGTTCTTTATAAAATTTCTATATTAAGCCCTTGTCTGACATATGTAAGTATTTTCTCCAAGTCATTAGCTTGTCTTTTTTTTAATGGTGGTTTCTTTCACTCTATAGAAGCTTTTTAGTTTAATATTGTCCCATTTGCTTATATTTGTTTTTGTTTCCTTTGCCAATGTAATTCAATTAACAAAAGTCTCTAAGGCTGATTAAGGAACTCAGTCATTTTTGTTTTTCTGTGTATTTTGTGATTTCAGAACTTATATCCATGTCTTTACTCCACTGTTGGTGGAAATAAAGACTGTTTCCCTTCCTAGAAAAGTAGGATAGATATTTCTGAAAACACTAAAAATAGTTCTACCTTATGATCCAGCAATCCCATTCTTTAGATATCTCTCTGAAGTATACAAAAACACTAATATGAAAGGATATGTGCACCCCTATATTCATTGTAATAGTATTTTCAATACTCAAGTTATGGAAGCAACCTAGGGGTCCAACAACAGATGAGTTGGTTAAGAAGATACGGCGCACAACACACGGATACTACTCAGCTACTAAAAAAAAACCCACCAGATTAAATCTTGCTATTTGCAATAATATCGGTAAGACCGGAAGAGACTATGACTCACAGAATTAGTTAGAAGAAAGGCAATACCAGAGAGAGTAAATGGTTTGCTTACAGATACAAAACTATAGCCTAACTTGAAAATAAACCAAAACTCTCTTACTTAGAGACCAATTTTCCATCACCTACTGAAAAATTTATGGGCACAGAATGACCTACATCTATATCAAACATAGTGTTTTTCATTAGACTGTTATTTCATTGCAATCTGGTTCAGTATGCAAACTTGTAACATAAAAAGGTGATGAAGACCTATTTATTAAAAGAGATGGATAAAAGGGATCTGAAAAGTATTATCCTTCAGGGCTACCATGTGAAACCCTGCCATTTGTTATTTTCCATTTTGTTATAATAATTTCAGAGTCACTAAAAAACCAGAAAAGCTGTTCATATCAACCATGTAGTATATATTCCTTATACATGCATACCAATTAATTTAAATCTAAAACTTGCCTGTTACATGATTCATTGATCAGTAAAGACACATTCATTTTCTATTAAATTCTATATGGCCAATACTGCAGTGAGAAATTATTGGGAAAGTGGCCTGGCTGGTGGCTTAGTGAGTAAGTCTCAGCTCTGTCACTACTATAGTCTGAGTGCAATTCCCCCACGAGGGAGCTAAGCCACATAAGGTGCAGCAGCCTTCTCCTGTCATGCCTGCTGCTCCGTTTAGCAGTGTATTTCAGTACATCTGCCTGTTCTGCTCCCCACTCTCTCTGGTGAATCTTCTCAACCATTGCACCTCTGGTCTACACCCCAGTTCTTCTATGCTTAAAAAAATACATTGGGAAAAGGTGGCAGTCTTTGGAAAATCTGCAAAGCAGATCAAGGAGAAAAGAGTTTAAATGAGATACTATTTGAGAATAGCACAGAGCAATATGATGAAGGGATAAACATGGTAACTCAAACTAAAGCATAAACTAACTGAAGTATAAACATTTTGAGAATAAATCAATTGCTAATTCCGTTACATTACATTCATTTATCAACTGTTAATCAACTTGCTTCAGTGTACTTCTGCTACATTGTCTAGTGCACAAATCACTATACAACAGAATACAACTTAAATATGTGAAGGGAAACTCCGTTATGGAAGTTTGTGGATGGCTCACAGCTATTCCATGCAAACACAATTTGGGGACCTCACCTCAGGAAACCACAGGAAACAGGTCTTGGGCCCAAAATCTCTAAAAGGGTGGTGCCACAAAATGCCCCCAGTGTGGCAGAGAAGTGTGCATGCATGAGCCACAAATCCATGGTCCTCCTTGGAACCCAGGCCCAGGTTACTTATATAGGCTTATGAAACAGGACTCGGGCCCTATTCCAACATGTGCTAGGGATCAAAACCATGGCAATACAACCCTGCATTTCCATTACATTGTGAGTTCTCCTGCATCAGGAAATAATCTCTTTTCACCACCACAGAGGACACTTGATTTTCCTAGGGCTACAAGACTTAAGGAGTGATGTATTACTATCTCATCTATTTCTTTCTCTACCACTGTTCCCTATTGGAATTTTAATTTGGCATTAAAATTAGCCTAATCAGACTGGAAAGGAAAGGAAAACAATGAAATAACTGTAGGGGACTTTTTCCAGGACATAATTTGAGGAAATTCAAGGATTTTCTATATTATTGATGCAGATGTTGGCTACATAGATCAACGGAGGAGCAAACATTTTCTTACCCATGACCTAGATGTGGTATAAATGGAATTATAAATTTCCTCCATATCTGAGGATTGGAAAGCTGATAGTATAATATTCCATTTTATATGCATACATCACATCTTTTTATACAGTTATTATTGATGGACACTTAGGTTGTTTGAATGCCTTGGAAAGCCCAGGTGGAGTCTGATGAGACCAACTTTGTTCCTGAAGCCTACATGGACCGGATGTCAAGAGTTCTCTCTGATCCTATATGGAGTATTCCAACGAAGCCAGCTAAAATTGCTGTTTAGTTATTCTGCCCTATCATTTTATGCAAAATTAGGTAATATGGCGTGAAGGGACAGTCACTTTTCCAGTGACCCTAGATGTTGCGGATGAGGCACTGTCCTGGCGGAAGGCTGGGGTTGGGGCAATGTTTGGACCAGTAGCCCTCCAGGCCACACTTGAAGCAGGCTCCTGATGGCGGTTGATGGGGGCCCATGGGGCCCATTGTCGTCCTCTGTCAGGCAGCAGGTGCTGCAGTCACTGGAGGAGCAGAGCATGACAGCCTCAAGGCAGCTACTAGGGCCTGAAATTGAAGCTCAGGCAACTATGGGTCTCTATCCTGTCCTGTTCCTCCCAGTTGTTTAATACTTTAAAGGCCATATTCAGCAGATCCCAGAGAGGGGGCTGAGGACTGTCCTCACTCTTTTTTTTTTTTTTCCCTAATGTCGGGGGCTGAAAGATATAAAATGGGTAGCCAGAACTGTGGCACCTCCAGGCGAGTCAGGATCTAACCTACTGTATTACTGGAGGGCGTCAGTGAGGCGGCTAAGGAAAGTGGACGGATTTTTGAGGGGAACTGCGTGATCTCTCGCAGCTTGTCAAAATTAGCTGCTTTATGGGCTGCTGCTTGGAGACCGGTTAAGAGGCAGGTGATGAAGCATCTCAGGGAGCTCTGCCCCCCCACAACCCATGTCAGTGTCAGTCTGGTATTCCCAGCCAGGCTCCTGGGGGCACGGTTGTTTCAGTTAAGTGGACCTGATCTGTATGGTCTTGGGCAGACCAAAAGACATGTTCCCTTTTATTAGAGGTCAGGGTGGAAGAGAGGGTAACATGTCAATCATGACACGTAAGGTCATAGGCTTGGGTAAGATAATGAAACTCTTTGGCATAGGTAGCGGGGTCGTTAGTGAAAAAGCCGAGACGCTTTTCAATCTGGGAGAGATCAGACAGAGGGAAAGGATCGTGGACTCCACCTACTCCTTTGGTCCCCTCAACCTCCCTAAGGGCACAAAGAGGACGATTGTGAGAGCAGGTGTGGTGGCTGGGAGGTGGAAGTTGGGGGCTGGATTGGGGAGCTGAAGGAGGTGAAGACTGAAAATCTAGAGGATCAGAGAACGCAGAGGAGGGGTCCCAAGAGGGCGAAGAGTGAGAGGAATCTCGAGACTTGGAAAGTACTACAGGTTTTCGGGAGGGACGGGAGTGCAGGAGAAAGCAAGCCTGGACATAAGGGATCTCTGACCACTTTCCATTACAGTGACAGAAATTGTTTAGGTCTGTGTAGGATAAATGGTTTTTCAGGCTTTTCTGCCCTCCCACCATTAGGTTGCTCTGCCTGATGGGGCACCTGCACTTGTTACATTGTTGTGTTGTTTACTTCTGTGGGCCATGGGAGGAGTACTGAGAGAGTGGGCAAGAGAAGCAGGAGAAAGGCAGGAGAGAGAAGGCAAGAAAGAAGGCCAAAGAAACCCAGAGTGAAGGCTTGCAGGGGCATGGAGGCCTGCCAGGTACACTGCCTTCCATGTACCTGGTTGCTGCACTACATGTAAGAGCGCAATAAAAGCCTGAGAAAGCCACTGAGGGCTCCAGGACTCCTCTCCTTTACCTGTCTGCTGGATCAGAAAACCTGCACTGTGCCCATCCTATCCTGGTACTACAGTCTGTAAGGACCGTGAAATGGAAAGTGCCATGTTCTGGCCAGTGAGAGCCATTCTCCAATTGATATTGAGGCCATGCAGTGTTGCAGGAGAAGATGGGACACTTAGGGTGCATATCTGGCTTAAGTTCCAGCAAACTGAGGTTTGAGAGAAGTGGAGTGGCCGGGCTAGGCTTGGAATTGGCAGACCTCATGACTAAGTCAGCTCCTCTACCCAGTGAATGGGGGTACAGACTCAAGACCGCAGCGTCCCACGACCTGATGTGACCTGTGGGGGCACAGGCCCCGAATCACAGGGTCCCACGACCTGGTCCTGGCCTTTGGGATGGGGGCAGGCAAGCGAGGGGGACGTCTCCACCGCACGGTTGTTGCCTGGACTGGGACACCTGGACTGGATGGGCATCCCTAAATCCAGAACCAGGAGCAATGGGGGTCGACTGGCGTAGGCCCGCGGTTTCTGGAACAGTCGACCAGGATAGGGGGTGAGGAGAGGAGCCAGGTAACCAGGGGTGAGGGCCTCCTAGGAAGGAGGGTCAGGCAGTGACTCACCCCAAGGATCAAGGCAGGTGGTGGATGTGAGGCGTCTGCAATGGAGAGGAGAGGTCCCAGGGACAGGGAGGCGGCCCCGGCGCCAGGGAACACAGCCTTCCGGGTTTCGGGCACCAAGATGAAAGGTTTGGCGCGGTAAAGAAAAGGGGAGCCAGGCCAAACTTTCTCAAAGGAAGGGAAAATTTATTGTGCCCCAGGGTCAGCTTCTCAGACCCAAGGTTGGGGTCCCTGAAGTCGTGCCCCTTGTGGGGGGAAATGTCCTTTTATAGGGTGAGGAGAGGTTAGGCATCGACCTTTCAATTTTATTTCTCTTTTCCATATTTTGGAGTGAGTTGGCTTTGTGGGTGGGGGAGGGATGCTGCTTTCCTCTCTTCTCCTCCTTTTTAATTGCAACTTTCCTCTTCAGGCAGCTTGCCAGCATCAAAGGTTTTTCTTAGGTGTCCCAGTTTTTATGGGAGAACTTACTCATAGCATTTCTTCACCGCCATGTTGATTTGCTGACTGTTCTGGAGATTCAATACTTGCTGTCACATCTGCCTCCAGGAGGGGAGAGGGGGATCAGAAAAGGAGCGAAGGTCAATGCAGGGGCCAGGAATGAGGAAGCCCACATAGAAAAAACAGGATGGCCCTGACTCCAGTACCCCTGATTCCATCAAACCATAACTGAAGCCATAAGCAGGAGATAAACAACTTGGCTCCACGGAAAACAACATTGTTCTGCCTAAACCTGTTTCCTGCCCTGCCAACCCAGTTTTCCCACCTAACTTCTCCTCACCCTATAAGAATGACCCTCCCCCGACAGAAGAAGAGACTTCACTGACCCCCCCACACTGGGTCTGTGAACCTTGCCCAGGAGTGCAATAAAGTTTCTGCCTGTTAGAAACTGGGCCTGGCTCTCCGTCTCTTTACTGCACCAATGCTTTCAAGGAGGAAGATGGATCTTGTGGACTCAATGAAGCAGTCCACTTGACCAACCTGGGGTGATCTAAAAAAGTTAATGAGTGAAACAGAAAATACTTTAATGATCATGGGGACGCCTGAGACCCCAGAAAATTTGTTCTTCTCAATGTTAGCTCACATTGACGCCAGAATTACAGGTTTTCAGGCCTAGTCTCCTAGCTAGGAATGGATCCCAGGCTGCAGTGGCAATGCTGAGTTTCAGTCCCTAGACCACCACGGGCTGGTGTCTCACAAATTCACAGAAGGAACTTTGCTGATGCTCAGGCAAGCAAGTGAGAAGAGGCAGAGTTGGTTAGAGAAAGAAAAAGTTTATTGAGGAGAAAGGAACAAAAATAAAGTGGGACTCCCAGGCCAGTGGAACCAGGCCAGGGAGGGGCAAGGAAGCCCCAGTGGATTGTGCCTCAGGCAACATAGACTTTCTTTCCCTAATTATTCTAAATCTCCACCAGCATCTTTGTGATTGCTTAGTTCTCAGTGGTCTGACTCTCTGCCTGAATGTCTCTGTGCCCAGAACTAAGCCTCTGTGTCCTAGCCCTTGTCTTTTTTCTTTATTGTCCTTATCCAGGAATGTTCTGTTGACCCTAGTCCTAGGGTGTGTGGTTAGTCCCATTAGGAATTTATTGCCCTTATCTCTGGAGCCTTCCTTAACTCTGCTGCAGTCCCCACCTACAATGTCCCTAAAGACACCCTGATTATCCTAACTTGCCCTAAGACTCATTCCCCCCTCTATGGATGGAGCCCTAACTGCCATTAGCACGAAGTGTCCACAAAAGGGGAAAGTTCCAGGTTCCCTGCCCCACCCAAAGAAGAGTAGAGCTAAAGTGAAGAGAAGAACCTGGAGAAGAGACTGAGGAAGGAAGGAAGCAGCATGGAGAGCCAGAAGGAGACCTGGAGGACAGAGACGTGAAGAAACTGCACTTGCCTTTTGGTCATGGACTGGGTGACACAGAAATGGGTGAGACTCCTAGGGAGGTGACAATGGCGGCTTTTATCTTGATTTTGATTTTGCTTTTTTCCTCCCAGACTTGTCTGGTTGTTTCTGATCTTTTCTTTTGGGTCCTGGCCAGAAGGTGCTTTAGACTTTGGGCATTGTAATGCAACCATCCCATACCCTGTAGGTTCATCATCAGTTCAAGCAGCTATGTTGGTGTTTTCATGTTCTCCGCCTCTTTCCACCACACTCCACCACACTCCTCCGTTCTTGGCACCATGCCACAACACGTCATGTACTCCGCACCATGCTACACCATGCTGCGCCATGCCATCCTCCACCCCATGGCTGAGTGTGCATACATGGCAGGAGGGCGGAAAAGCCTGATGCTTTTCCCTTTTACTTACCCCATAGGCAAGCTTCCAGGCCTTGCTCTGGGCTAATCCTGCTTGCATGGACTTTTACCCACAAAGGGACAGGTAACTGTGGGTGCTTGATTTAAAAACTATATTCTTTGTCTTCTCTGTATTGTTCCCTAATTGTATTAAAAGATCCTTTCCATTGAAAGTCTTATATGTTTTGTGTTGATTCAGTGGATGGCAGAACCTATATAGAGCAGGCAGGTTTGGGGGCTCTGGGGTGCCCCTCTCCCTGCCCTGTAACAAAATGATGTCCATTTGATCAATGACTGGTGAAAGTGGGTGACGTGGGGAGGCAGTCAGGGCTCCACTTCAGGGCAATGATCTAAGGGACCTCAGAAGAAGAACAGTGGAGGTTTTACAGTGGGTTCCATTGAAGGACCATATGGAGTTTGATGGCCTCCAGGCAAGAGATGATCCTGATGAGGGCATTGAGGATGCAGGTCCCAAGCAAGAGAAAAAATGAAGAAAAAAGTTTTATTTTTAATTTTTTAAAGATTTATTATTTATGCAAACCAGAGCTGGGGTACAGGCCAGAGGTGCAGGGGTAGGGGTGGTGAGAGGCTTCACCAGAGACAAAGTGGGGAACAGAACAGCCAGATTGACGGGAAGTACACTGCTGACTGGAGCAGCGGGCGAGTCAGGGGAGGTCTGCTGCACCTTGTGGGTAGCTCCCTGGCCTACCGGGGGTGGAACTCATGCTGCAGAGGCTGCGGATGGCTTCATAGGTTGTGTCTTACCCCCTTGCACCACCAGGGAGGCCCTGAAAAAAAAGTTTTAGTAAGGGAATGAAAAAGGGGAACAGCCAGGGCAGGAATTGGGTTTTTTAAGGATTTAAGAGTAAGGAGGGCACAGACTCATGAGTAAGCCCTGAACTCCAGGTGTTACATAACCACTGAGACTAGGGACTTCAAGGAGCATTGTTGGACTTTGGCTTGAGGGTTATTGTGGTTCCATCAGGAAGACAGGAGTTTTCTTTAATTGCACCCTGAGAGGGGTGGCAAAAATACCTCATCCTGGAACTGTAGTGTCCTAAATGCCTGGAGGTGCTGTGGCAGCATCAGTGAGAATTAGGGCTTCCGTATTATTTCTATATTGGGTAGCAGCATCTGGGAGAGCCAATAGTGGCTGCCGAGGCTGTTAATTTGGAATTTAGTTACCAGGTCCTTTCTTAATAGAGGAAGCTAGGAAAGCAAGACTAAAAACCTATAAACATGTGGCCTCCTAGCGAGCAAGGAAGCCATGCTGTGCAGTGTCCTGGCTCAGGCTGGCCATCAGTACTAGTGAGGGGGACAATCGACCAGTAGGTCAGTCCAAGGAATTGGAGCAGCAAGGCAGAGTAAGTAGCCCCTTATTTACCAAAACGGCGATCTTTTTGTCTGCCATTTCTAGGGTCATTCAAGGCTTATCCATAGAAACAGTAAACAGAGGAGACTGGCTCACCTCTGGGCTTCTTCAGAGAAGGTCTCCTGCAGCAGGTTCTTCACAGTCAGAGCCAACTGGCAGTCAAGTCTGTCCTCCCAACCTGGCCTGTGGGTTGGGCTGGCCCCTCTCTCTCTGGAGAGTAGAACAGTCTTTCTTTCAGTGCCCTGTGCAATGGCACTGAGGGCATAACCCTGGGGGCAGTTTACTTCCCCTGAGGTGTCCCAGTTGCTGGCAGTAGAAACAAACTGGCAGCCCATTAAGAGGTTGAGGTCCTCCTTGCCCTGGGGCGCATGGGGCCTTGGGTGAGTCTGAGGTGGCAGGGCACTGACAATGGCAACTGCCATATACTGCCATATACTGGGCTCTTCTCTTTTCTTTCTCCCTCTCTTTTTTAGTCTAGTGAGTCCCCTCCATGTCACTGCACCTTGAAGGCCATGTCCAAAAGGGTTAAAAGGATCTTAGGTCCTTGGTTTAGTCTCTGGAGCCTGCACCTTATGTCAGAGCAAGGCAGGCTAAGGAAGGAGACCGCTAAAATGCTTGTCCTTTTCTGGGTCTAGATTAGTGTACCTTTTTATAGCCTCAGCAAATTTAAGCTGAAATGATGGGAAATTTTCGGGCTTTTCAGTGTAACTTTTCTGGCTTACTAGGTTTAAGAAGTCTTATGTATTTTAGAATAATCTCATTAGTTTACATTTATGTTGAACAGGTGTAACAATCCTATGAGAATACTTCCCATGAGGTATCAAAATACCCAAATTGACTCAGTTGTTTGTTTTTCACAATGAAAAACAATTTTATCTTTTTTTTAAGATTTTATTTATTCATGCATACAAGAACTGGGGTACAGGTCAAATGTGTGGGCGGGTAAGAGGTTTCACCAGAGACAGAGCGGGGAACAGAACAGGCAGACTGAAATACACTGCTGAGGGGAGCAGCAGGTGAGACAGGAGAGGTCTGCCACGCCAGGTGGGTGTCTCATCTGCCGGCTGGGATCAAACCCACACTACAGAGGCTGCTGACAGCTTCACAGCGCTGTGCTCTACCACCTGAGCCACCAGGGAGGCCCTTATCAGGTGTCTTAAGAGTCCTCTTAAGACAAAATCTTCACTATTTCAGAATGAAATTGTCATAGAACAAACTTACAGATCCTAAAAAAACGATTACACAGAGTAACAAGGATTTTTTTTTAAAGATTTATTTTTTATTTATGCAAGAACCAGGGTACAGGCCAGATGTGCGGGAGGGTGAGAAGATTCACCAGAGACAAAGCAGGGAACAGAACAGGCAGACTGAGGAAATACACTGCTGAGGGGAGCAGCGGGTGAGACAGGAGAGGTCTGCTCGCCATGTGGGTTGTTCTGAGGCCGGCGGGGATTGAACCGGCACTGCAGAGGCTGCAGACAGCTTCACAGCACTGTGCTCAACCACCTGTGCCACCAGGGAGGCCTGTAACAAGGATTTTTAAGAGTAAATCTATTTCTTTGACAAGGCTCAGCAATGCTGACATGATAAGGGTTTTTTTCATGTAACCTGAGGATAAAAGAGCACGAGGATTTTTAGATTACCTGAATAGTCTTTAATTTGTTACAAGAAACAAGTGAAGGGCCTCCACTGGTGGCACAGGCAGTTAAGCGCTGTGCTGTGAAGCTGTCAGCAGCCTCTGCAGCACTGGTTCAATCCCAGTCAACCGGCAAGGGTCCCACATGGCCCAGCAGACCTCTTCTATCTTGCCCGCTGCTCCCCTCAGCAGTGTATTTCATCAGTCTGCCTGTTCTGTTCCCCTTTCTGTCTCTGGTGAATCCTCTCACCCTTCCATGCATCTGGTCTATACCCTGGTTCTTGTATAAAATAAATAAATAAATAAATCTTTAAAAAAAAAAAAAAGACTAGTGAAGCTGTTTTAGAATACCTTAATTTTTATATATAAAAAGGACTAAAGATTGGTGTTACATAGGTGCACTCCTGATATTTATGTTAACTAAAATATTTTATAGTAAATCATTTGAGCACACAAATTTTTTTTTACTAAAATCCCTCTCTCAGGCCTTCATCACTTTCTTTTGCTTTCTTACTTTTTAATACCATTTCACTTTAAAGACACCCATCTTACTTTAAATTATTTTAAGGACCTTTAGAATATCCATTTTCAATACATTCCTACTTCTTTTTAAAGATCTACTTCTTTTTAAACACACACATATATTCCGGAGTTTTGTACCTGTAACCCATATATATATATATATATATATATATATATATATATATATGCTTGAAAAATCAAAGTTATCTGGATAAATATAATAAAAACAAATAACTATGAAGATAAATCAGGCATGGACTCTGTTCGGAGAAGAGTGTGGTCACAGGAATGTGCTGAGAATGGAAGGGCTCTTTGACTTGTTTAGTTTATGTTTGACACATCCATTTAGGCAAGTTTTTAATATCCTTTTTTATATCAAGGAGGTTTCCAGAAATATAGAAGCTAGAATCTTTACATAGAACAAAAAAGTATCCAAATTTAACCCTTAGTTAAAACCTAGGGTCTAAGACCACAACAATTTTAAAGTCAAGCAGTCTGTACTTTCTTGGATAAGAAAACATTTTGAGTTTGTATCTCCAAGTAATTATTCTTTGGCTTTATATTGTTTCTGCTCTGTCTCACTGAGACCAAGCACATTTTTAAGACAAAAGACATTTGTTGTTTCAGGAACCATGTATGGGAAGTGTAACATGGTGGTGCCTAGGAAAATGGAAGGTTCCAGGTTTCCTGTCCCACCCAAGGGAGTGTGGAGCTGAGTAGGTGGAGAAGAAGCTGGAGAGGAGACCGAGGAAGGAAGGAAGCAAGATGGAGCCAGAAGGAGACCTGGAGGATGCACATGCAGCAGAGAGACATGTGGAGAAACTGCGCTTGCCTTTTGGTCGTGGATAAGGTGACACAGATGTGGGTGAGAGACCTGTGGGGAGGTGACGATGGCGGTTTTTGTCTTGATTTTGATTTTGCTCTTTTCCTCCCAGACTTGTCTGGTTGATTCTGATCCTTCTCTGAGGGTCCCCACCAGAAGGTGCTTTAGACTTTTGGCAGGCTTTAGGGCCTTCCTCTGGGCCAATCCCGTTTGGGTGGACTTTTACCCATGAAGGGAAGGGTAAACCAATCACACGTTTGGGTGCTTGATTTAGAAACTATATTCTTTGTCTTTTCTGTATTTTTTCCCTAATCGTGTTAAAGTTCCTTCCCATTAAGTGTTTTCTATGTTTTGTGTTGATGTGGCAGATGGCAGAACCTATTTAGGACAGGTAGGTTTGGGGGTTCTGGGGTGTCTCTCTCCCTGCCCTGTATCAGAAGGACAGGAGAAGAGGTAGATTAAGTAGATTAAGATTTTATTTTACAATTTGTTTTTAAACTCTTTTAAAAAAGAAGATTTATTTATGCATACAAGAACTGGGGTATAGGCCAGAGATGTGGGGGATGAGAGGATTCACCAGAGACAGAGTGGGGAACAGAACAGGCAGACTGACTGAAATACACTGCTGAGAGAAGTAACAGGTGAGTCAGGAGAGGGCTGCTGCTCCATGTGGGTATCTTCTTGGCTGGGGATCAAACTTGTGCTGCAGTGGCTGCAGTAAACCTCACAGGTCGCCTTTAACCCAATGTGCCACCAGGGAAGCCCTGTTTTTAGACTCTTATCAGAAATCTGAGGTTTGTAATTTAGCTCAAAGAAAGTTGTGTTTGTATTTTATAGTTTTTACCATATTAATTAGTCTTAATAAGAAACTAAACTTTTACAGGCCCGATAAGCAATTTAGAAGTTTTTACTCAACCAAGAAGCACCTTATATAGCTTGTTAGCAAGTCCCAAGTAACTCAGTTTTTACCTTAAACAATCTAGACCTCAAGATTAGGAAAACACAGGGAAATAGAATTTTTTCCCAAAGAATGAACCAAAACAGTATCTCAAGGTGGACAAAGGGAGAGTCCAGTTTAGCTGGAGAGGAGTGTTACAGCTCAGGATGCTGGGCTAGATGTTTTGTGCTGGGGCCAGGCAGTGTTTAAAGAAACACTAAGTTCTCTTTTTTTAGAGCCTGGGCCAAATTGGGCTCGTTTTTAAGAATGCGGCTCAAGGGCATGTCCCATAGAATTGAGATAGAGCATTTTATGATTTCTGCAGTACTGAAAGAAAAGTACCCACAAGAATGGCAGAGAGATGAAGCAGGGGCCCTCCCGTAAGACCAGGCCCTCCCGTAAGACCAGGACCATGTACCGTGGCCTCTTGACTGGCTATGTCGAGACTCAAGTCTAAGTGACTTACTAAGTAAGAGAAACAACAGGTGCAGTCCGAGAAGACTGCACCCGAAAAGTGGTCTGAACTCTAGGATGCAGGAGAGAGGTGCACCCTTTTTCAAGACAGATGAGGAAGCTCCCATCCACAACAGGAAGGCGGGTGTCCAACACCAACCTCTATCTACAGGAGGCGTTCCTCCTCTTAACCTTGAGCTCCAGCTGTGAGTGATGAACAGTCTCCTCGCTCACGAGGGTCTATTGGACTTAATCACTCCCTTTTCACTGTGACCTGAACACAATGTATGGGGGACTATCTGCCTCCCACTGAGCAGAAGGTGAAGGGGTTCCAGACTTTGTGGGACCCTACCAGTGACCCTGACCCTGTCGTTCTGCAAAGGGCAGCCATTCCAAGAGTCTAGCAAGCTTATAGTAGCCACTCTCCTCATCTGACGAAAGAGACCCTGAACATACCTGAAAAGCAGAGACTCAACACAAGCTACAGACTAGGTCCTGGGACCTAATTTCCAATGATGCCCATTTACCAGACAGCAAAAGTGATTTTCAGAGTCATAGCCCTTAAACCAGCAGGAGCACAGGGCCTGATATTTACTTGCTTAAACTCCCTTTGGGAAACTGCCATGAGACACATTTACTATACCAAAGGTGTAATCAATGAGCAGGACCTAGAATTTGAGGCAAACCTGTACATACATCCCTGACGTAATAGGAAACTCAGCTTCTGTCTGTGTCTACTGGCAGGGTCATAGCAGACAGCAGGGGAAAGGCTCCCGGGGGTGTCCCAAGAATTTTATAAGAACATTTTTACCTTATGACTTAAAAGTTATCTTACTAGAAAATGAAAAAAGTTTGCCCTATAGGGGAGGGCCAAGAAGGTAAAAGTCCCTTTTTAGATAATCAGGCCTCCATGACTCTCGCCTGGTGCTGGCCTAGCAGAACGCCTTGTCTTGCACCACTGGATCTCCTGGATGTCCAGGGGCCCCAGGGCATGCCCATGTTCATGGACACCTGGCCCAGGCAGCAGGGGCACCTGTGGAAGTGTGGGCAGCTGTGCTGAGAGGCCAGGGATAAAGGGCAGAGTCACGCTGAGGCAAGATGACAGCTATGAGCGACCTCTCTGGGGTGAGACAACATGAGACGGACTCCAGAGACAGGACACAGAGAAACACTGGGAGAGGAAGATGGCGTGTCCGTGATGCAGCATTAAAGGCCTGTGTACATCTACTAAAGCCTCCAAAATTATCTTTTCCTTGGTGAGAACCAACAATGAACTTGCCGGCCTGGGCTGGTTGCAAAACACTGACTTAGTCAGAGCAGCCTTAGGAAACATGCTCGGTTTTACTTACTGTGGTGTCAGGATGGGATCCTGGGACAGAACAAGGAAAAACTAATGACACACAAATGAAGCATGGAGTTTATGAATAACAAATCAATATTGCCTCACTAGCTGTGCAGTAAGGTAGTGATATAAGATGTTAACAACAGGGGAAATTTGTGTGGGAACGTCAGGAACTCTGTGCCAATTTTACAAGTTTTCCATAAATTGCAAACAATCCGAAAATGATAATGTTTATTGAAAAGAATAACCCTAATGAACGTGGACTGTTCTAGATCCTATGAAAAAAACTGTTGAGGTTTCTTAAAACAATAAAAATAATATACCATATAATCCAGCAATTCCACGCTTTTGGTATGATCCAGGGAACACAAAAACACATCCTGGGGTGAAAAGTTTAGAGTTGATTCCCTGGGGAAGGAGCTTCAACCCTGGAGTCAGCAGAGAAACAAGAGACTCTGGGTCAAGATTTCATCCCAGGACACTGAGGAGACCTGGTATGTTTGTGGGGCCCCTCTGGTCCTGGGACCCAGCTGTTATGGCCTGGAGACCTGCTCCTCCCTAAAACAAACTCTATGGTTATTAGTGGAGAGGGATCATCACGTCAACATGTATTTGAGGAAACAGGTCAGACAACCTGAAGCTGTATGTGGCTCCCCCTCCTGTGCACAGCCCTGTCCCTCTGGGAGCTCTAGGAGAACCTGGGGAGACCTAAGGGTTCTCGCCCTCTGCCCTCAGCCCCGTGGCCACACGGGGCTGCGGCGCTGTCCTAGTCTGGCAGCCAGGGGAGAGGCTGGGTGTGTGTGTCTCAGGCTGAGAGGGTGAGCTGGGGCTGAGCATCACTGGGGGACGGGGTGAGATGGCCTGTGAGCAGCCCTGGCACCAGGCTGGGGTGGGGGGAGTGGAGGAGGGGTGAAGAGGCTCTGGAGCTGCCCCGTGTCTGAGGCGCCATCTTCTCTCCCCACAGCCTCTCTCTGCAGCCCCTTGATGACCACACCCTGGAGACCGCAAAGCAGATGCTTTTCCCTTCGGCTCCCTGTGCCTTTCCTGAGGGCTACTTTAATTTTTTTAACTGAAGCAACACTGATTTACAGTACTGTGTGTGATTTAGGGGAATAATCTCACATCTCTTCGGATCTGTGTTACCAAAGCAGGTAATTTTCTCTTCCACTCCCTGTCCCTTTGCTGAGGGCTGTTTTTCAAATCGCAGTCACGGTGATTTACAATTCATGTAGGGAACAGGCTCCCATCTCTTCAGAGGTAGTGACCACACCACCCCCTCCCCACCCCAGCACCCAGAGTCCCTCCCCAGATCCACTGTGCCCCCCACACTCTCTCTCCCCCTCCCTCCTGGACAGAGAGGCAGGGACCTGCTGTCGGGGTCCCTCAGGCCTCGCTCCTGCCACCTCCTGCAATGACAGTAAAGGTTTGTGGTTCTACTTTCTATTTCCTTGGCATATCCTTTCACCCTTTCACTTTTAACCTGTATTTGTTTGTATAGAAAGTCTTTCTAGCACGCATAGAATACAAATCTCCTTGATATTATCCAATCTGGGAATCACAGGGTTTTGATTGAGATTTAGTTATTTTTTTTTTTTCAGTATAATAACAACTTTATTGAAGACGAGCGGTGGGAGCTTGGTCCAGTTGGAAGCTGCTCTGGCCGCAGGTTTGGGCACCGGGGGCTCTACTCGGTGGTGCTTGGTCCTGGGAGCGGGGGCGGGAAGAAGCCCCGAAGGAACAGCGCGCCCCCCCCCCCGCACCTGGATCACTAGGAGGCTGAGGCCGGCAGCGAAGGTCCCTGAGCCCAACCGCATCGCGCGCCCTCCTGGCTGGGTCTGGACTCAGCCCAGACCCAAACCTCTCAGGTCACTAAGCTGCGCGCCCAGGGGGCCGCCTCTCAGGGTGCCTGCAGTGCCTTATTTATTTATTTGTTATTATTATTTTATTGTATATATTTTTTACATCATTTTTCATTGTTGCACAATGTATGCATTTCAGTCTTGGTTATATTCCCACCCCCCTTATTTGGACCCTAATCCCTCCTCCCATTCCTCCCCCCAACCCACTTCTCCCCCCCCCCCCCCCCGTGTCTCTGGTTTATAGTTGCTTGTTGATTTTGATTTTTACTTTATTATAATTAGTCTTTTTCCTGCTTCCTTATTTAGATTTTCTAAATTCCTGCTATGAGTGAGACCATCCGGCATTTGATATGGTTAGATTTGAGTCTATCCTTTTGATGTTTATTTTTTCATTGTCTCACATCTTTTTCATTCCATTTCATCATTTTCTACCTTTCTTTGATTCAAGCAAATATTTTTCTGTGAAATTAATTCTTCATGTGCTTTAGATATATTTATTTCAGTACTTTTTATTGTTGTAAATACTTAAATCTATCTTTCATTTTTCAAAATCTACTTAATTGAACTACATTCCATAACATATAGGAAATTTACAGCACTAGAGTTTTATTTAACCACCTTGATGTTATTAATGTAATATATATATTAAACCAAAATAAACATAAGCCAAATAAAAGTATAAAACAAAAAATGTAAACAGTCATATCTGTTCAATAAGTTAAGACAAGCATCAAAAAAAGGGTATTCTGCGTGTCTCTGTTGCTAGTTATTGCTCTAATGTGTGAATTATCATCTACTGTCACTTCCCGAGGCCTGGAAGAAATCCTTTAACATTCCTTGGGACTGAACTCCTAGCAATGAATTATCTTTTTAATTAACTCTAGTGTATTTTCTTTGTCTTCTTTCTCCCTGCTTTTATTTCTTAAGATCTTGACATGAAACAAAATTTACCAATTTTAGATGGACAGTTAAGTAAATATAAATAATAGAATAAATAGACAGATAAATAAATATTCTAAATAAATAGAATCCTGGAACTACCATAGAGCACAGACAGCACAGCCCCCTCATCCTAAAATGTCTCCTGCACCTTTATATTTGTTTTTTTAAATTTATTTATTTATATATTTTACATTGGTCTTCATTTTTATACAATGTTTGATTTCTGCTCTCAGGTGTTGTCCCCATGAAAGTGCCTCCACCAGGACACCCTGGAGCATCACCACAGACTCTGCTGCTCTTCCCTCCCATTTTGATCGCTTTCCCTCCCTCTCCCCAGATGAATGTCTCCAATGTATAGTTTGCTGCTACTTTTGTCTTTTTCCCCCAATCCCTTGTATGGTTTCCTTATGTTTCTCCTCTAAGTGAAACCACCCAATATTTTTCCTTTTCCTTCTGACTTATTTCACTGAGCATAATCCCTTCCAGCTCCATCTATGTTACTGTAAATGGCATCTTTATCTTTTTTGATTGCTAAATAGTATTCCCTTGTGTATATATAGCACATCTTCTTGATCCAGATATCTGGTTTTGGGCATTCAGTTTGTTTCCATATTTTATCCCTTGTCAATAGCTGCACCTTTATATTTGATCCTCTCTCCATACCCCAGCCAGGCAACCGTGTCTCCTTTCTATCTGTACTCTGTAGTTTCTCACTCTATTAGATTTTATCATCATGAGGGAGTTCTCTATTTCTGCCAATGAATTCTATTATGAAATCTTTTATGGCTGATTTTAATAGAACCACTCCAATCTCCTTGTGATGTCTATCTTCATAGCTTATCTTTTTTCCATCAACTTACCTTCAATGTGTCTTTATATTGAAACTTCATCTCTTGTAAGCAATATATAGTTCATTTCTACAGTACTGTAAGTTTAAGCTTAATCCTCTTATCACCTGTGTGAGGCAAACAACCAAGACTATATTAGTCCCATTTTACAGGTGAGAGTGGCAACATTCCCATATTTAGCATGACACAGATCTAGGACCCAAGCCCAGGGCTTCCACACTCATAACTTCTTTCTCCAAGACTTCTTTTGTTGTTGTCTAAGATTTATTTATTTATGGGCCTCCGTGGTGGTGCAAGGGGTTAAGACATGACCTGTGAAGCTGTCCACAGCCTCTGCAGCACAAGTTCAATCCCCGGCCAGGGAGCTACCCACATGGCACAGCAGACCTCTCCTGACTCGACTGCTGCTCCCCTCAGCAGTTTATTTCAGTTAATCTGCCTGTTCTGTACCCTACTCTGTCTCTGGTGCATCCTCTCACCCTCCACACCTCTGGCCTCTGCCCCAGTGGTGGTTCCAGCTTGGGGCCTCACATTATGCAATCACAATGTTACACTGAAGAAAAGGCTTGGCGGACATGGAAGGATCTATATAGAGGCTCATGCACGTGGCTGCTGGAAAAAAGCTTCAGTTCCTCCCCATGTGAGCATCTCCTTATCTAAGTGCCCACACAGCGCGGCAAATGTCTTCCCCCCAGAGAGGAGCAGGAGAGATCAAGCAGGAGATCCTGATGCCTTTTGAGCCTCACTGTGAATTGGTGCAGGCACCCCAGCCTCCTCCATGAGCAGGGAGCCAGCAAATCCAGGGACTCGCAGGAGGGGAATTGGTCTTGACCTCTTGAGTGTATTAAAAAAAAAACCTGTGGACATTCGAAAAACTTCTACCCTGCATCATCTGGCCACTAAATATTTATATCCTTTTGTCAAAGAAAGAAAATCATGCCAATACCTTGTAGAGAGTAGTCAGGCTTTAGTCAAACAAGCACCATGGAGAAAGCAGATTTAATTCTAAATACATGAAAGATATAAGATTTAACACATCTGGACTCTTTTATTTTTCTGGGGGTTCCTTTTTGTCCCCACTGAAGTTGGACATTTTCCAGAACCAGGCGAAATCTGCCCCTGCGGTGTGCAAAGCTGGGCCCCTGCTCTGTTGCTTCAGTCTCCACTTGCTGCATTTTCATGCTGGGTCTTGAAGGGTTTGACTTGTCTCCATGTGATTCAATGGTCAACCAAGGTTTTGGAGAGTGTCTACCCAGATGTTGGCATTCACTCACTTGTTGGTTACCTTGTACCTGGTGTATCCAAATGCTGCCACCAAATCTGATGTTTGATTCCTCAAGTCAGTAAGATTTTTGTTGGCTCTCTGAGCTTGTGTGGATTGGGGAAGTCATCAGTCATAGGTGCAGACTCACAGATTGCACCAGGATGAGTCTGTCACTCAAGGGTAGAACACCCTCTTAAGTTCTTTCTGGTTTTCCGACATTTTCTCTTGAGTGTCCCACACCTCAGCACAGTTCAGTCATCAGCCATGGATTTGACAGAGTTTGTATTCAGATTTGGGCTCTTACCTCTCCATCTGTTGTTAAAATACATGTTAATCAAACTATTTGGACATGCCATATTTTAAGGATATACCTAAAACCCATGTAGAAAAATCCATGATTTCCACATGAGGGTAATTTTATTATACATTGTATTTTATTATACTATTTTATTATACAACAAAGTATTGGGGGGCAAATACTGAAAGCTAAGAACATTCTAGATATGCACCGTCAATATGGTAGCTACTAGCCACATATGGGCATTTTAATTTTAAATGATATATAGTAAAATATGCAACATCTCAGCTCATGAGCCACATTTCAAGTGTTCAATAGTTAGAGGATGCCGGGGACCAGCCTCAGCAAAATGTCATGTCAGGAGTTCCTGAAAGGATGAGATGGCCTAGGCGACATGTTAGGGGCTAAAGGGAAGGGGATTAGGTAGTGAGGAGACACTGACACTGGATGAGGTGCAAGTATCTTCTGCCGAGAGACTCAGCAGGTCTTTATTTATTCATTTTTAGTAATCAAAAAAGTTACATCATCATGTGCAAAGCAGAAACAATTAGTGTATTATATTCCCATGGACTCCTGGCTCCTACGGGTCTCAGCTAGATGGTAGCCTTCAAGGTTAATAGATAAAAAACTAAACCTAACAGTAAAACTTATTATTTCAGCTAGACAATTACCTAAGACAGTTGATAGCCACCAGTACACCCCTATCAGCTAAAGCCTAAGTATCAAAAGACTCTTCTATTCATATGGCCTTCAGCTGGAGACCAGATGCTACTCAGCTATCAGAACTTTTTCTACCTACAAACTTCTTAACACAGTTAACTTTATTTAAAAATTTATCTAAGAAGCTTCTAAATAAAAAGGAATGTCTAAAAAAGCAAAAGAAGGATTTACTATAATAGTTGTGCTGGTTTGCTTGTCAGATACATGCAATAAATTGTCTCCCATTGTCAAGTGGGCCAAATTGTTTAATAACTAATTTCTAAACAGATAATTTTCCGTGCCATTTATTTGCAGTATACTGATGCATATAATTTATTGCCTAATGTACTTTTTGAGAAATTTTGTCTCTCTTAATGACCAAGAACAAAAATGAAGGAATGTTAGATCTTCAGCCCCAGGGTGTGAGGCACAAGGAAGCTTCAGCCCCATGGTGTGAGGCTCTTCAGCTTTGGGGTGAGGCCCTTTGACTTAGCTGCTTGCCAGTGTCTTATCTGGCTGGGGCATCAAGGCCCCCTGCAGCAATTTTTATTTTTATCTCTTAACAATTTTAGCCAAGTCCAGGCTGGAAATTTGGGTTGGATTTTGGAATGGTCTCATAATTGGGAGCCGATGCCTTTGCAAAGAGGTCAGTATTGGCTCTAGAATTAACTTTTGGCTTTTGAAAATCAATTCTATCATCGAAGAATCCTGATCACTTTCTCCAATACTGCCGGCCAGTTTCTCTTTTACTTTTGCATTTCTCACTTTGCCTCCAGCCTGGCTAAAGTGATCTATTTTTTCAGGCAATAGTTTTGTTAATACCGAGCTGTTAGCCAAGGACTCTTTGATGTCCTCTAAGGATAAAGAAATACCAGGTGCAGGCAGCGGTAATTCTCTGAATTTTTTAATTATTTTTCTAATTCAGACCCTTGATCTAGCATATCCTGTAGCAGCCCCCACAGTGAAAAGGCATCTATGGGGACCTTTTCAGGTCCATGGAGAGTATAACAGGTTGTTATTTCCTCTCTCACTCTGGCCCAAGTTCTTACATCCAGAGTACCGTCCCTTGGAAACCAAGGACAACACATTTCAACAAAATTTAGGAAACTAGCCAATTGCGCATGAGCGGTCTTAAGGCCTCTCTTAAGAAATATACTTAATTATATCAATAAAGAGTCCTCTTTCCCTTGACTCAATATGGCCCAATGGCTTCTCAACGATAAGACACCCACTCACCTTATCACGTACTAAGACATCCACTAGCCTTATTACGGTTCTGAACTACTGCTCCCCCAACCCTGCTTTCTCTACAGAGGAGTATGCTCCCTACCCTATGGAGCAGAACCTAGCCTTCCCCACACGGGAAAGAAATCTTACCTTTCAAGTCCCTGCTTTGGGCACCACTTGCCAGGGACCAGCCTCCGGCAAAATGTCGTGTCAGGGGTTCCTGAAAGGATGAGACGGCCTAGGCGACACGTTAGGGGCTGAAGGGAAGGGGATTAAGGAGACACTGATACAGGATGGGGTGCAAGTATATTCTGCCGAGAGACTCAGCAGGTCTTTATTCATTTTTAGCAAGCAGAAAAAATACATCGTTATGTGCAAAGCAGAAACTATTAATGTATTTTATTCCCATGGACTACTGGCTCCTACGGGTCTCAACCAGATGGTAGCCTTTAAGGTTAATACATAAAAAACGAAACCTAACACTAAAACTTATTATTTCAGCTAGACAATTACCTAAGACAGTGGATAGCCGCCAGTACACCCCTATCAGCTAAAGTCTAAGCATCAAAAGACTCTTCTATTCATATGGCCTTCAGCTGGAGACCAGATGCTACTCAGCTATCAGAACTTTTTCTACCTACAAACTCCTTAACACAGTTAACTTCATTTAAAGACTTTCCTAAGAAACCTCTTTTTTTTTTTATAGAGGCATGTTTTATTTATTTGTTTGTTTGTTTGTTTGTTTTTTTGTTTATACATGCACTGGGTACAGTCAGAAGCGCGGGAGGGTGAGAGAATTCACCAGAGACAGAGCGGGGAGCAGAGCAGGCAGAAAGACCGAAGCACACTGCTGAGGGGAGCAGTGGGTGGCAGGAGAGGTCTGCGCGCCATGTGGGACCCTCCTCAGGTGGCCGGGGAGCAGCCGGGGATCGAACAGGCGCCGCAGAGGTCGCCGGCAGCTTCGCAACCCAGCGCTCAACCGCTGCGCCACCAGGGAGGCCCAGAAACCTCTTAAAAAAAGAAAACTTCTAAAAAAGCAAAAGAAGGATTTACTATAATTGTTGTGCTGGATTGCTTGTCAGATATATACAATAAATTGTCTCCCATTGTCAAGTGGGCCGAATTGTTTAGTAACTAATTTCTAAACAGATAATTTTCTGTGCCGTTTATTTGCAGTATACTGACGCATATAATTTATTGCCTAATGTACTTTTTGGGAAGTTTTGTCTCTCTTTATGACCAAGAACAAAAAATAAAGGGATGTTAGATCTTCAGCCCCACTGTGTGAGGCTGTGACTTGCCAGTGTATTGTCTGGCTGGGGCAACAAGTCTTCCTGCATTGATCCCAGTGTAATCAACACTGTATCTATTTAACATGTAGTTAGTTGAAAGGTTTGGCACGGTAAAGAAAAGGAGAGTCAGGCTAAATTTCTCTAAGGAAGGGAAAATTTATTGCGCCCTGGGCGGACCTCAGGGAGCCAAAGTGGGGGTCTGTGAAGCCACGCACGCACGTTGTCAGGGGAAAGAAGGCTTATATAGGGTGAGGAGAGGTCATGTGGGAGACTGGATTTGTAGGACACGGAAAAGATTTGTAGGGCGGGGGAGGTTCATTATCTGAATCCTCTAGGCAGGCTTCCACATTCCTGTTCCCAGGTGGGCTTCCTGGTGGGTTTTAGCATTCAGGCCTCCTGCATGGACCTTTCATACCAGCCTTTTGTTGACAGGAAAAAGGGCGAAGTTTCTTTCTTTGGCTATTTTCTGCTGGAAGGGGGTGAAGACCAAGGGGGTGGCTCAGGCCTGGTTATGAGGGTCTTCTGCAGGGATGCGAGAATATGGGTGGAGAAGGAGTTGGTTAAAGGTGGTAGGACACATTTCCCGAATGTGAGCCTGTGTGAATTTTGGGAGGCAAGGAGCGAAAAGAAAAAGCAAGGTTATTATTAATATTGGCCCCAAGAGTTGGAGGAGCCATGACACTATAGGATTTTGAAACCATGTCAGCGGAGAGTTGGAGCCCCCGCTTTCCCTTTCCACGTCTTTGCATAGTTTCATTAAGACTTTTACATTTTGTTCTACAATCCCCGACTCACTGATATAGTAACAACAGTCTTCCCTGAGAAACAGGCAGGTGCCCCCCCTATCAGATGTTAACAGGTCCAGAGCCCGCCGGTTTTGGAGAGCGGCCTGTGCCAGGGAGGGGAGCTGTCTTTGTGATGATGCTAAAGACACAGAGGCTTTTTCTAAGGAGGTATCTATCCTTTAACTGAAATGTTAGAAGTGCAGGAATGAAAGCCGACAAGGGCATCAGTTTGCTAGCAGGGGTAGCTGTGATTGGAGTCCCATAGGGGGACTGAGAGTTGGGGAGTCTGGCAAGAAGCATTCCGTTATCTTGGTCGTAGTGGTGTTGAGATTAATTGGAGCTGCCACCAGTAGAGGCCTCTGAAGGGAATCACAGAGGAAACAAGAGGAGGTATTAGTCCCAAAAGAGTTATTTAGGAAGGTTATAACATTTTGGATTATAGAACCCAGGTTGAGGGTGTCTCAGTCTTTTCTGATGATGTTAGCTGATTTTGTAGGACTTGCTCTGAATGGAGGATGTCCTGGGAGATGTACTGTGGCATTTTGTGTCGGGACATATTCCCTTGAAATGGGACAATGTTGCCACTGGGTAGGAATGCCAGCCAGTGTACCCTGTGGCTTGAACTCCCTGTACCCAATGTTGGTCTCAAGGATCTGAAATAGCATAATTAACTTGATTTGTATTGAAACCCATATTATGATGGACCGGAGAGAACATTCGGCCTTTGTCTGGAAGGTGCACTGTACATGACGGGTAAGGGCACCCCCCATATTCTTGGTAGTTATTTTTGCAGTGATTTAAGGTTTGATGGTAAAAGAAACAAAACAAGGTGTTCATAGGGTTAGTAATCAACGAAAGAGTTAGGATGAGAGTGATGGGTGCTATGCATCCGGCCTGTGGGCACTCCGAAGTACCCTCCAAGTAGGTATTCTCAGTGGATCCTGAGACAAAGGTCTCCCTAACTTTGAATTTCCACGCACAGACTCTGAGCTAGGGGAGATTTTGACAAGAAATGCGCATCCTAGTAGGACCCAGGTTACGACATGCATACTGTTTGTCTTCGGGGGCACGTTTGACCCGAGAGAGATGGTGCCAGGAGGGATGTCCCAGAAGTGTTAACTGCTGTAGGCAAGGGGAGAATGACTGGTCCATGGAGGCTGCAGTGGCTTTGGCTGAAGTGATTTGAGCAGGACTTGGTCTCCCGGATGCAGTGGTGGTGACGGTCAGTTGAGAAGGTCGAGATTCAAGGCAGGACTGACTAAGTACCGGTCTGAGTGATCCCAGAGCAGCTGCGGAGCTCTAATGAGAGTTTAGTCAGGTAATCCTTGATTAGCCCATTGGTGCGCTCCACTTTCCCTGAGGATTGTGGGTGGTGGGGAATGTGAAGCTTCCAGGTGATACCCAGAGCCACGGAGACCTGCTGAGTAATCTTTGAGATAAAAGCTGGACCATTGTGAGATTGGAGAGAGGTGGGGAGGCCAAAGCGTGGGATAATGTGGTTAAGAAGGGCCTCGGTTACCACCTGAGCCATTTCTCTAGCTGCAGGAAGACCTCGACCCAACCTGTCACTGTATCAACCATTGTTAGCAGATATTTAACCTTTTTGTGAGTAGGGAGGTGAGTAAAATCAACCTGCCAATCCTGTCCGGGTAAGTGTCCACGCAGCTGGTGAGCTGCAAGGCTGCTAAAAGCTTAAGTATAAGTTTAGCGTTCATGATGGGTGACCCCTTGGTGGAGAGGAACCCTCTTTCCTGCAAAATCGCAGCATGACTGTGAGCCATAAGGAAGGCATATTTTGAACCCGTATAGATGTTGACTTTCTTATGGTTGCTGAGGGTAAGGGTCCTGGTTAAATGCTGCTTTGGGACATCCTTTTCCCCCCTAACACTATGAGTTCTGCCTTTTGGAAGGTGGTTTCTCTGGGCAGCTTTCCTGCCTCAAGTACCTGATCGAAGGTAACAATGGCCTAGGCAGCCCTCCCTGACCTCGCGCATTTACGCAAGAGCCACCAGTCTACACACACAGTAGGCATCTGACAAAGGGGAGTCAGTTAAACCCAGTCTGGAGGTTTGCATTTTTTTCCCCCAGGATTTCAGGACATGAATGGGTGACGGAAGAGGGGCCAGAGACAGGTAGAAGAGTGGCTGGGTTGAGAGAATTAGACTGAATAAGACTCGCCAGAGGGTTTTTGATAAAGGGCACATGGAAGTCCTGTGAGCGGGCAGGAGTGAGAGTGGAGAGCGGGCGGGGAGACAGGAGGGCCTGAAGGTGGTGCGAGGAATGTGCTTGGACAGGTCTTCCCAGAGTAAGTTTCAGGGGTTCCCGGGTGAGTAGAGCTGCCGCCACCAGGGCTCTAAGGCAGGGTTGCCAGCCCCTGACGGTGGGATCCATCTGCTTGGAGAGATAAGCGACAGGACGCAGGGCTGGGCCCAGAGGCCGGGAAAGGCCGCCTGCCGCCATACCCCGACGTTCGTCTGTGCACAGGAGGAAAGGCTTTTCTGGATAAGGAAGGCCAAGGGCAGGTGCCCTAAGGAGGATATGTGTGAGTAAAAGGAAGGCCCTGCGGACCTCCCCGGGGGATTGGAGATGTCCTTTGGGCGAGGCTTTTGCTGTGTCGTACAGTGGCTTGGCTAGGGAAGCAAAATTAGGGATCCAAGATGGAAGAATCCGACTGAACCTAGGAAGGAAAGAATTTGTTCTGCCGATTCAGGGGAGGGAAGATCCCAGATGGCCTGTGTGCGGTCCACCGTCAGCTGTTTGGAGGAAGGAGTTGGTTGAAGACCCAGATAGACGGCTGTGGGAACTGAAAGTTGGGCTTTGGATGGGGAGACACGGTTTCCTTTGGAGCACAAGAAGGTGAGGAGTTGTGCAGTGTGTTGCTGAGAACGCGGCGGAAAAGGTCTGTAGAGGAGGAGGCCAGCAACATCCTGGAGGAGAGTGCTGGGTGGTGTATTACATGAGGAGAGATCACTAGCTCATGCCTGACCAAACAAGTGAGGGCTGTCCTGGAACCCCTGAGGCAGGACTGTCCAGGCCAGTTGCTGGGAGGTGTGTGTGTCCGGATCTTCCCAAGTAAAAGCAAATAGAAAATAACATTGAGGATCCAGAGGGATGGTAAAAAAAAAAAAAGGGCACTTTTGAGGTCAAGTACAGAGAAGCGTGTGGTAGAAGATGGTACATGAGATAGAAGGGTGTAGGGGTTGGCACTATGGGATGGATAGGCACCACCACCTCGTTAATGAGGTGAAGGTCTCACACTGGGCAGTAAGAACCATCAGGCTTTTTTAACGGGGAGGATGGGAGTATTACAGGGCGGGTTGATAGGAGTAAGAACTCCCTTTCCCAGGAGTCGTTGGATGATGGTTTGAGACCCTGACAGTGAGTGAGGGAGATTGGAAACGGGGGGTGAGAGGGAAAAGAGGGATCCTTAAGGCGAATGAGGACTGGGGTACAATGGGTGGCAACAATCAGGATAGACATATTGCAGACCAGGGGGTTGACAGTGGGAGGAGACAGCGGGGAGTCCTGAGGAGGATCAGGAGATGTTTGGAGCAGTGGGAGGATGAGAGCAGCGCTAGAGTGTTGGAACCATGAGCAGCAACGAGTTTGGTCAGGAGGTCGCGACCCAGGAGTGGTGTGGGGCAAGAAGGCATGACTAGGAAAGAGTGGACCAGTGGTCCTGGGCTGAGAAGGAAGGCTGTCAGCACCTGTAACCGGGACCTGAGAAGGATAAACTTGACCAGATTAGGAGGGGAGGACAGAGAAGGTAGCCCCCGTGTCAACCAGAAAGGAGATGGACTCACCTGCTACCTTGACCGGTACCCTGGGCTCCTCGAAGTTTATCGGAGTTGATGAGTGCGGGCCTCTTCAGTCCTCAGCCGCCAAACCCAAGACCGCCGGTGGAAGTGTACCCGGGGCTGGAGGGACTGGCCCACCACTGCCAGGTGTGGAGGTGATACCGGAATTGTCAGGCCTAGTCTCCCAGCCAGGAACGGATCCCAGGCTGCAGGGCAGCGCTGAGCCCCAGCCACTAGAACCCCACGGGTTGGTGTCTCACGAAGCCGCAGCAGGAACTTCGCAGATGCTCAGGCAAGCAAGCGAGAAGAGGCAGATTTGTTTATAGAAAGAAAAAGTTTATTGAGGAGAAAAAGAGCAGAAATAAAGTGGGACTCCCAGGCCAGGGAACCAGGCCTGGGAGGGGCAAGGAAGCCAAAGTGGAGTCGTGTCTCAGGGAATATATACCCTCTTTCCCTCATTATTCTAAAGCTCTACCAGTCTCTTTGTGATTGGTTAGTTCTCGACTGTCTCACTTAATTTGCTACTGAGTGGGGATCCTCACCTTCCTTATCTAACAGCTTTTTCTTTCCCCATTTGTTGCATCTTTAAATTTATGGCCCAGTCTTCTGGATGGGCATCCCTGCATTGAAGTTAAACAGCTGCCCTTCTAATGTGTCCATAAATTAAACCATTTTCCATTTCTCCAATCTCCGCCTCCCTTTACCATCTGAAGGAAACCAGGACTAGCATTAACAATGTTGTCCTTGGTCTTGGGATGTTTGTTTTTCCTAGTGGAATGAGTTACTTTCCCTGGGTTGTCCTTATCTCTGAAGCCTCCCCAAATTCTTCAGAGGTCCCCTCCTGCACTGTCCCTGAAACTGCCTAATAACCCTCCTTGCCCTGTCTCATTCCCCCCGAAAAAGCAGAAATAACAGAAGAATAAGCCGAAAAAGCAGAAATAACAGAAGAATCAGCTTAAGAAGAAGCAGAACAAGCAGAAGAAGAATTAATTGAAATAAAAAAGTGCAGAAGAAACAGAAGAAGATGAAGAAGAAGAAGAAGGACATGTAGGACTACAAGACGAACAAGAAGAACTAGAATAACAAGAAGAACAAGAAGAAGAAAGACAAGATTGAGAGGAAAAAGCAGAAATAACAGAAGAATAAGCAGAAAAAGCAGAAATAACAGAAGAATAAGCTAAAGAAGAAGAAGAAGTAATTGAAAAACCAGAAAATGCAGTAGAAACAGAAGAAGATGAAGAAGAAGAAGAGGGTGATGTAGAACTACAAGACGAACAAGAAGAACTAGAAGAACAAGAAGAACAAGAAGTAGAAACAAAATAATAAGACGAAAAATTAGAAATAACAGAAGAATAAGCCGCAAAAGCAGAAATGACAGAAGAATAAGCCGAAAAAGCAGAAATAACAGAAGATTAAGCTGAAGAAGAAGCAGAAGAAGAAGAAGTAATTGAAAAAGCAAAAAATGCGGAAGAAACAGAAGAAGATGAAGAAGAATAAGAAGGACATGTAGGACTACAAGACGAACAAGAAGAACTAGAATAACAAGAAGAACAAGAAGAAGAAAGACAAGATTGAGAGGAAAAAGCAGAAATAACAGAAGAATAATCCGAAAAAGCGGAAATAACAGAAGAATAAGACGAAACAGCAGTAATAAAGAAGAATAAGCCAAAAAAGCAGAAATAACAGAAGATTCAGCTTAGGAAGAAGCAGAAAAAGCAGAAGAAGAAGTAATTGAAAAAGAAAAAAATGAAGAAGAAACAGAAAAGATGAAGATGAAGAAGAAGAAGGAGGAGGAGGAGGAGGAGGAGGAGGAGGAGGAGGAGGAGGAGGAGGAGGAGGAGGAGGGGGAGGAGGAGGAGGAGGGGGGAGGAGGGGGGAGGAGGGGGGAGGAGGAGGGGGAGGAGGGGGGAGGAGGAGGAGGAGGAGGGAGGAGGAGGAGGAGGAGGAGGAGGGGGGAGGAGGAGGAGGAGGAGGAGGAGGAGGAGAAGAAGGAGATGTAGAACTACAAGAATAACAAGAAGAAGTAAAAAAACAGGAAGAAAAAGAAGTAGAAACAGAAGAATAAGACGAAAAAGTAGAAATAATAGAAGAATAAGCCGAAAAAGAAGAAATAACAGAAGAATCAGCTGAAGAAGAACAAGCAGAAGAAGAAGAAGTAATTGAAAAAACAAAAAGTGCAGAAGAAACAGAAGAAGATGAAGAAGAAGAAGAAGGACATGTAGGACTACAAGACGAACAAGAAGAACTAGAATAACAAGAAGAACAAGAAGAAGAAAGAGAAGAATGAGAGGAAAAAGCAGATATAACAGAAGAATAATCCGAAAAAGCGGAAATAACAGAAGAATAAGATGAAACAGCAGTAATAACAGAAGAATAAGCCAAAAGAGCAGAAATAACAGAAGATTCAGCTTAGGAAGAAGCAGAAAAAGCAGAAGAAGAAGTAGTAATTGAAAAAGGAAAAAATGAAGAAGAAACAGAAAAGATGAAGAAGAAGAAGAAGAAGGAGATGTAGAACTACAAGAAGAACAAGAAGAACTAGAAGAAGAAGAAGAAGAAAGAGAAGAATATGAGGAAAAATCAGAAATAACAGAAGAATAAGCCGAAAAAGCAGTAGTAACAGAAGAATAAGCTGAAGAAGAAGCAGAAGAAGAAGATGTAATTGAAAAAGCAGAAAATGCAGTAGAAAGAGAAGAGGATGAAGAAGAAGATGAGGGTGATGTTGAACTAAAAGAAGAACAGGAAGAACTAGAAGAACAAGAAGAAGAAGAAGTAGAAACAGAAGAATAATACGAGAAAGTAGAAATAACTGAAGAATAAGCCAGAAAAAGCAGATATAACAGAAGAATAAGACGAAACAGAAGAAATAACAGAAGAAGAAGCCAAAAAAGCAGAAATAACAGAAGATTCAGCTTAGGAAGAAGCAGAAAAAGTAGAAGAAGAAGTAATTGAAAGGGCAAAAAATGCACAAGAAGCAGAAGAAGATGAAGAAGAAGAAGAAGGAGATGTAGAACTACAAGAAGAACAAGAAGAACTAGATGAACAAGAAGAGCAAGAAGTAGAATAGGAAGAATAAGACGAAAAAGCAAAAATAACAGAAGAATAAGAGGAAAAAGCAGAAATAACAAAAGAATAAGCCAAAAAAGCAGAAATACCAGAAGATTAAGCTGACGAAGAAGCAGAAGAAGCAGAAGTAATTGAAAAAGCAAAAAAATGTGGAAGAAACAGAAGATTAAAAAGGAGGAGATATAGAAATACAAGAAGATCAAGAAGAACTAGAAGAACAAGAAGAGCAAGAAGTAGAATCAGAAGAATAAGCAGAAAAAGCAGAAATAGCAGGAGAATAGGCTGAAGAAAAAGCAGAAGAAGCAGCAGCAGAAGAAAATTAATTGAAAAAGCAGAAAATGCAGTAGAAAATAAGAAGATGAAGAAGGAGAAGAGGGTGATGTAGAACTACAAGAAGAACAAGAAGAACTAGAAGAACAAGAAGAACAAGGGTAGAATCAGAAGAATAAGACGAAAAATTACAAATAACAGAAGACTAAGCCGAAAAAGCAGAAATAACAGTAGAATAAGCCGAAAAAGCAGAAATAACTGAAGATTAAGCTAAGGAAGAAGCAGAAGAAGCAAAAGAAAAAGAAGTAATTGAAAAAACAAAAAGTGCAGAAGAAACAGAAGAAGATGAAGAAGAAGAAGATGGACATGTAGGACTACAAGACAAACAAGAAAAACTAGAATAACAAGAAGAACAAGAAGAAGAAAGAGAATAATGAGAGGAAAAAGCAGAAATAACAGAAGAAAAATCCGAAAAAGCAGAAATAACAGAAGAATAAGACGAAACAGCAGTAATAACAGAAGAATAAGCCAAAAAAGCAGAAATAACAGAAGATTCAGCTTAGGAAGAAGCAGAAAAAGCAGCAGAAGAAGAAGTAATTGAAAAAGGAAAAAATGAAGAAGAAACAGAAAAGATGAAGAAGATTAAGGAGATGTAGAACTACAAGAAGAGCAAGAAGAAGTAAAAGAACAAGAAGTAGAAACAGAAGAATAAGACGAAAAAGTAGAAATAACAGAAAAATAAGCCGGAAATGCAGAAATAACAGAAGAATAAGCTGAAGAAGAACCAGAAGAACCAGAAGAAGAAGAAGTAATTGAAACGGCAGAAAATGCAGTAGAAACAGAAGAAGATGAAGAAGAAGATGAGGGTGATGTAGAGCTACAAGAAGTACAAGAAGAAGTAGAAGAACAAGAAGAACAAGAAGTAGAAACAGATGAATAATACGAAAAAGTAGAAATAACAGAAGAATAAGCCGAAGAAGCAGAAATAACAGAAGAATAAGCCGAAAAAGCAGAAATAACAGAAGAGTAGGCTGAAGAAGAAGCAGAAGAAGAACAAATAATTGAAAAGATAGAAACTGCAGTAGAAACAGAAGAAGATGAAGAAGAAGAAGAGGGTGATGTAGAGCTACAAGAAGAACAAGAAGAAGTAGAAGAACAAGAAGAACAAGAGGTAGAAACAGATGAATAAGCCGAAAAGCAGAAATAACAGAAAAATAAGCCGAAAAAGCAGAAATAACAGAAGATTAAGCTGAGGAAGAAGCACAAGAAGCCGAAGAAGAAGAAGTAATTGAAAAAGCAGAAAATACAGTAGAAACAGAAGAAGATGAAGAAAAAGAAGAGGGTGATGTAGAACTACAAGAAGAACAAGAAGAACTAGAAGAACAAGAAGAACAATAAGTAGAAACAGAAGAATAAGCCAAAAAAGCAGAAATAACAGAAGAATAAGCTGAAGAAGAAGCAGAAGAAGCAGAAGAAGAAGAAGTAATTGAAAAAGCAGAAAATGCAGTAGAAACAGAAGAAGATGAAGAAGAAGAAGAGGGTGATGTAGAACTACAAGACGAACAAGAAGAACTAGAAGACCAAGAAGAACAAGAAGTAGAAACAGAAGAATAAGACAAAAAAGTAGAAATAACAGAAGAATAAGCCGCAAAAGCAGAAATAACAGAAGAATAACCCGAAAAAGCAGTAATAACAGAAGAATCAGCTGAAGAAGAAGCAGAAGAAATAGAAGTAATTGAAAAAACAAAAAGTGCAGAAGAAACAGAAGAAGATGAAGAAGAAGAAGGACATGTAGAACTACAAGAAGAACAAGAAGAACTAGAAGAAGAAACAGAAGAATAAGAGGAAAAAGCAGAAATAACAGAAGAATGAGCCAAAAAAGCAAAAATAACAGAAGAATAAGCTGAAGAAGAAGGAGAAGAAGCAGAAGAAGAAGACATAATTGAAAAAGCAGAAAATGCTGTAGAAACAGAAGAAGATGAAGAAGAAGAAGAGGGTGATGTAGAGCTACAAGAAGAACAAGAAGAAGTAGAAGACCAAGAAGAACAGAAGTAGAAACAGAGACTTCAGGCTCTAGAAACAACCACCTTGGGGGCCTCCCCTGGTGGCGCAGTGGTTGAGTGTTGGGCTGGGAAGCTGCTTGCAGCCTCTACTGCCCGCAGCCTCTGCAGCCCGGTTCGATCCTGGCCACAGGTGAGGGTCCCACATGGCACAACAGTCCTCTCCTGCCACCCGCTGCTCCCCTCAGCAATGTACTTCAGTCCTTCTGCCTGTTCTGCTCCCTGCTCTGGCTCTGGTGAATTCTCTCACCCTCCCGCGCTTCTGACTGTACCCAGTGCTTGTATAAATAAAATTAAAAAAAAAAAAAAGAAGTTCTGTTTGCAGAACTTCTAACCTCTTGGAACCCCCTGTGCACAGTAAGCAGGTGCTCTCAGAGAATCTGGTTCCCTTTAGGGCGGCAGGTGCCAGCACACCCGCAGAGGACCTTACACTACTTCAAAGGAAACAGGCACCCCCTGATCACTGCAGCACTATTTACAGTAGCCAAACTGTAGAAGAGATGGTACATAGATAATAGGATACTACTCATCAAAAAACATAAACTCATGCCATCTGGGGCAACATGGATGGAGCTAATGGAAATAAGCTCAAAGGAGAAAGACAAATATATCACTTAGATATAGATATAGAAAAATTAAACAAAGGGCTTGTTTAAGCTATCCCTTGAGTCTCCCAGGTGGTGCCTGACTACTGGCTGGGGCTGCAGACCAGCCCAGACTTTCTGGCCTGGCAGATGGATGGTGGACTGACCCTCTCTAGTTTGCCATCAAACTCATTTGACGACAAAGCCTGACTCCAGCTGACTGAATCCCCCATTGTGTCTTGTTTCACCTGCACCACCACTGGGTCCCCAGCCTCTGCTGTTTGCTGGGTCTGAGATAGATCTTGTACTGGATGTTGCATGTAATTTTTTGTTTGTTTGTTTTTAAGAATCATTTTTTATTTATCTATGCATACAAGAACTGGGGTATAGGCCAGAGGTGCAGACGGTGCAGAGGATTCACCAGACACAGAGTAGGGAGCAGAATAGGCTGATCCACTGTAATCCACTGCTGAGTGGGTGAGACAGGAGAGGTCTGCTGCCCCATGTGTGTTGCTCCCTGGCCAGGGATCAAACTCAGTTCTAAGCAGTGATAGCACTCAGAGTTAAACCTTATGCCACCAGGGAGGCCCTGTTTTTTTTATTTTTTTACATCTTTTGATATTATTTAAAATGATAGAAGCACTCCTACTGCTCTACTTTCATAATAAACATGCTCCTTCCTCCCAACCTTTGGCTCAGGTCGGGTTTACCCGTGTCTTTGTCACCTTTACTCAGTGTCCATCTCTCATGACAGAGCAAGCTCCATGTCTCCAGGGTCCTCTCTCTGCTCCCCATTGTGTCTACAGGGGAGGCAGCTTGGGGAGGCAGGAGCCAGCCAGGGAGAGGATTCTGGGAAGTGAAGAGGAGGCAAATGCAGAGAACACTTGGGAGATGCTCCCTGGTTCACTGAGAAAAGCATTTCTCAAAGTGTGGTTGTGGAATCCTTGAAGTCACCCAGAGCCTGTCACAGGATCCACGAGGTCAAAACTATTTTCAAAATGTCACTTAGACACCATTGACTTTTTCACTATTTTGACATCTGCTGAGAGGTAAAACTTACTAAAAATGGAGCTTATATTACTAACTGCAGTTATTCTTCACAAGTACTTACCTCAGAAACACAACTCCAAGCCAGTTTCATTTCAAAGTGTCTTGGTTGAAGCATTAAAAATTATCTTCATCATTCTATCATCTTCGATCCACATTTTACAGCACCTGATGCGATGACACGCAAGTGAACACACCACACTCCTGCTGCGTTCCCAGTTATTATGTGCCAAGAAAATATTTGCATGTGATGAATTAGACTATTTTTCTTTTTTTGTAAGCAATACCATCTTCACATGAAGGAATGAATGACAAAATCTGTGGTTATTTGATTTGGTTAATTAGCAGACATTGTCCTGAAAATGAGTGTGTGCTCCTTTAAGAAAATCAACTGACACGGGCCTCCCTTGGTGGCACAGCTGTTGTGCGCTGGGCTGTGATCCCTGGCCACCAGCTAGGGTCCCACATGGCACTCAGACCTCTCTGGCTGCCCGCTGCTCCCCTCAGCAGTGTATTTCGTTGTTCTGCCTGTTCTGCTCCCCACTCTGGCTCTGGTGAATTCTCTCACCTTTCCGTACTTCTGACTGTACCCAGTGCTTGTGTAAATAAATAAATAAATCTTAAAAAAAAAAAAAAAGAAAATCAACTGACAATTGATAACTGAGAGTAACTTCACCTTGACCAAATATAAGTGCTCAGAAAAAAACAGAATCATGAAATTGTGTCCTATCACTTGACAACTTCCAGTAGACTTTTACTTTTTGGATTTGTAGTGAAAAATAAAATGATTTTTTTAAAATAATTTGATTCTGGTGTAATAAACATTGAAAACCTTTATAACTTGTGGAACAATATATTACTTTTAAAAAATCACACATTAAAACTAACTGCAGTTAGTTTTATGCAAGAGAGGGCTATGGAAATGTAACAGAATAAGAAATATTCAGTGACATAGTTTCAGGTTTCGTTTTGCAAATAACCTGGGAGAAAATAACACCTGTATAGATTTAATTTAGTATCAAAGTGGAATAGTCACAATAATGTGAAAACACTACTCCAACATATTTGTGTGAGGCTGTAGACATTTTTTCATAGTCTTCAACCAGAACCACAGCTAAATGCAGAAGGAAGCATGAAATTCCTACTGTCTTCTGAGACAGACAAAAAAAAAAAAAAAAGAGACAGACAAGAAAGACAACTGCAAACATAAAACAGGTGAAAGATCCATTCTTTCCATTGCCCTGATTATTTTCAGAAATAAGTTATTTTTCTTAAGAACACTTTCTATTAACATGCTTGGATTATTACTATTATTCTAAATAAACAGCTGCATGATCAAACTCAGTTTTATTCCCAGTGTGATAAATACGGGGATACCTCCTAAACAAGATTATACTTGGCGATACCTCCTAAACAAGATTATACTTGGCGTCCTCCCTAATTTGTAAGACTGGACATGGATCCTGGAAGGAAAATGACTGAGAATCGCAGACCCAGCGCTTGGGTCATGGAGACAGGGTGACAAGCTTTGGATGAGGAGAGGAGGGGCCAGAGCAAAGCCCCAGGTCCCCTAGTCTGGTTCTCATAGTTCGAGGCCCCAGGGCTGTGTCTAGGGCAGGAAGGTTACTGTTGGGGATACCCCACTGCCCCCTTAGCCTCACTCTGTCTCCACCACCTGTGCTGGGCCCTGGACACTTGTGACTCTTCCCCAGTTCTCAGTCCCAGTGCCTGGAGGCTCCCAGAGAACCAGTCAGCATCACTGCCTGCCCAGATAAGTCTCCACCCACCAGCCTGGAGTCAGAAGCTCCCCAGACCCCAGCAGTGCTGGTCATGGGGCCCCCAACCTCCTCCTGCTGCTTCTCTCCAGGGCTCTGACCCAGACAGACACCTGGGCTGGTGAGAGCAGGGTGGAGGGAAAAGGTTTCTGCAGAGGAAGCTGCTGCCTTAGGCCCCGCTGTCACCCCCGTGGCCCCCTCAGTCCTGGTCCCTTTCTGTCCCCCCACCCTGCCTCCTCCTTTTGTCCCCCTGAGTCTTGCCCCTTCTGGACCCGATGCCCATGTTCAGTCTCTGGAGCTCCCTCCCTCCTGGACACTTTCTCCCCTGCCCCATCTCCCCGGGACTCAGGACCTGCCCAGGGGGGAGGGTCCGCCGGCTTCACCCCTCCCCGGCCCCAGGCTCCCCCTCTTTGAGGCTTTTAGAAATGGTGATGTCCCGCCCGGCCTCGGGGAGCCCCGGTACCTCGCGGGGGACTACGTGGACGACACGCAGTTCGGGTTCGACAGCGACTCCCCGGGCCAGAGCGCGGAGCCGCGGCCCCCTGGGCGGGCGGTCGGACGAGGAGACGCGGCTCCGCAGACACTCGGCGCGGAGGCTCCAAGCGCTCCTGGAGGCCCCGCGCGGCCGCCGCAGCCAGAGCCCGGCCGGGGAGCAGCGCTGGCCTGGGCGGGTCACCGCTCCAGCCCCACCCCCACCCCCCACCCCCGCCCCTAGTCTCGGGGCCCCGTGACCCCCGAGGCCGTGGCCCCTGCCAGGCCCCTTGACCAGGGAAGAGCCCGCGGGACTTTCACCCTTTAGGTTTTTTTTTTTTTTTTTTTTTAACCAAAGAGTAATGTGTTTATTTCACTTGAATTCTTAAAAATACCTTTTTTTGTCAGTTGACACATAAAATGTCCTAATATAAAAAATTTCATTAAAAAATGAAAGCATGAAAAAACAGGCCCAAAATGTTAAGATTTTATTTACAAAGCTTCTTCGTTGTACAGAAAGTAAAAATGCTGTTACAACTTCAGCATAACTGGTAGTCACAGATGGTGATTCACCAATCACAGCTGTCCCCGCTACAGCAAGTCTTACACGAAAACCTAACAATGCTTACAATTTTGTTGGGGTGAAGTCTCCAAGCTTGGTGGTGGATTTCCAAGAGGGACTCAATGGAGGGCGGAATGTCACAGGAACTGTTCTTTGGCTCTTTGGGTGGGTGGGTGTCCTGGGGTTTGTGTCACAGCTACCTGTTTTTTTTTTAAACATCTACCAAATCCTTATGCGCAGTCCAACCAATACTGAACAGTTCGCTCTTTTTTTTTTTAAGTTTATTTGGGTTTTAATCATCTTCTCCTTCATCATCTGTTTCCCGCTTTCTTTTTTCTCCTTTTCCGCTCTCTTCCTCCTCTTCATCCTCATCCTCATCCTCGTCATCTTCATCTTCATCAGCTTCTCCATCCTGTCCAACATCTCCTTCCTCCCCACTGACTTCGTCTTCGTCCTCGTCTTCGTCCCCTTCTACATCTTCATCCTCATCCTCATCCTCTTCATCAACACACTCTTCCTCCTCACCATCCGCATCTTCCTCCTCCTCTGCATCTTCTCCTTCTCCATCCTCCTCCTCTTCATCCACACCATCCACCTCAGCATCTGAGCCGGAGGCTTCTCCATCCTCTTGGTCACAGCCGTCCAGACAGGTCAGCCGAGGCAGAAGCTTGAAAACACCCTCTCGGTGGTCATTCAGGTCAGTGACCTCACAGTTACACAGATCCAGGCTTTTCAGACATTCCAACCTTTTCAAAGGTTCCAAGGTGCTGGTGTCTTTCAGTTTATTTCCACTTAAGTTAAGATGTTTGAGATTTGGAAGTTTTTCTGCTAACATGTCCAGAACGCCGAAGATTCTATTGTCACTGAGCTCAAGCTTTTTCAATTTAGGTAGTTTGGGGAGATTTGAGACTGAAATCCAGCCTACACTTATCAAACTGAGGAACTCTAAGTTCACAGATTCATCTGCCAGGCCCTCAATGTTCCCGTCATTTGCTTTGCAATTGTCCAGGACAAGTTCTCGAACCGCGGCCGGGGTCCGGTTCCTTGGCTCTAGGTGGATCCTCCTCTTCATTTCCACGATTCCCTCTTCCCCGCTCTTCAAACTTCACTTTCCACGGCAGAGGCGGAGCGGGGAGAGGCTCCCGGCCCGCGCGGCGAGGGCCGTCGGGAGGGGTCTGCTCGCGGCAGCGGCAGGCGGCGCGGTCCCGGGCGGCGGGCGGCGGGCGGCGGGCGGCGGGCGGCGGGCGGCGGGCGGCGGGCGGCGGGCGGCGGGCGGCGGGCGGCGGGCGGCGGGCGGCGGGCGGCGGGCGGCGGGCGGCGGGCGGCGGGCGGCGGGCGGCGGGCGGAGCCCCAGGAGCCAAGTTACTCGCGGGAGCGGAGAGAAACCATGGAGGGAAAAAGCACCCTTTAGGTTTTATTTAAGTTTAGGATTATTCAGGGCGGGAGATCGGGTGCGGGCGGGAGACCACGGGGTTACTGAAGGGCGGGGCTGAAGAGGGGCTGCGGGGCTTTGGTCTCCCTGAGGCGCACACCCCGCAGGGAAGTGGAATCATGGTGAGAAAGCGCCCCCTGCTGGCCAGAGAGGGAGCTGTCGGCCACGTTTTCAAGCTCTGGGATGAAGACTGGCCCAGAGGCTCCTACTTTTTCTGAAGGACAGTTAAGGAATCCAGTTTCTCCTAAGAAAGAAGGGACACCACCCCTGAAATCTCCCTTCACTTTTGGCCGGCAGCCATCTTAGGGACAATGAGTTTCTCTCTCGAGATCCTGTTTTTTGGTCAGAGAGCATTTTTGGAGCTCTCACTCCTGCCTGTCTGTGTCATCACCCTCCACCCAAGTCAGTAACAAAATGCTTAGAGACCTGCATCCCTCCCTGGGCTCTCACCTGCTATCCCGGACTCCCAGACCAGGCTGGTTTCTGGGGTTTGTGCTTCCTCCCTCCAAGCATATTGTTCTGTCCACTGGAGGATGGTCACATGAGGCTGCTTCAGTGTCCATGCAGGAAACACAAAGCATGAAATTTCCGGTTCTTCCCACTCAGGCCCCCAATCGCCATATGTGACCCATCACCCCATCTCTGAGCATGAGGTCACCCTGAGTTGCTGAGCCCTGGGCTTCTACCCTACGGACATCACCTTGACCTGGCAGCGAGGTGGGGAGGACCTGACCCAGGAGACAGAGCTGGTAGAGACCAGGCCTGGGGGAGATGGAACCTTTCAGAAGTGGGCGGCTGTGGAGGTGCCTTCTGGAGAGGAGCAGAGATACACGTGCCATGTGCAGCATGAGGGGCTGATAGCACCCTGAGTTCTGAGATGGGGTAAGGAGGGAGATGTGGGCACGTGGCTGACTCAGGGGCATCAGAAGCCCTTCTGGAGACCTTCAGAAGGTCAGACTGAGGCCTCAGGTTCAGGGTCTGACCTTCCCTTCCCTTCCAGTGCCACCTCCTCAGTTCTCCATCCTTGCCGTGGTCCTCATTTCCGGCTCGGTTTTCTTTGGAGGTGTGCTCATTGCACACAAGGTGGCTTCATGTGTGAAGGGAAAGAAGAAGTGCTCAGGTAGGGAAGGGAGTGGGGGATCTTGTCCACTGAGGACTTTCAGGTCCCAGGGAGAACTTGCCCTGCCTGGATCCTGTAAAAGGTTCTGGGTGATCTCAAGGGTTCCACAGACCTACTTTGGAAATGCTTTTCTCAGTGAACCAGGGGGAGTCTCCCAAGTGTTCTCTGCCTTTGTCTCTTATTGAGCTCCCAGAATCCATCTCCTTGGTTTGGATGTCCTATTTCCGAAGTTTTTCTTAGAGCTTTGCCCCTGGATGCCTGGAAGAGAACTCATTCCTCAGAGATGATGAGAGAGAGTCCTTGGTCTGAGAAGGGAGGTGGAGAGACAGGTGCTTCCCTTTGGAACTGAGACTGTTTGTGTCTGGAGGCACCAGACCCACTGATAATCTTTTTTGATTTTGTTTTTCACCTGCTTAATATGTATTTCCATCGAGGGACCTCACCTCATCTTTAAGAGAGATAATACTGGTCCCTTGATTTTACATGTGTTTAATGCATCTGACTTGATGCTCCCAAAGTGCGGCAGGCTGCGCCTCCCATGCTGTCTCTTGACATGGTCTGGGCATTGGGGGAGACTCCCTAGAAGCAGGGAGTTCCTGTGCTCCCCCGAAGAGGGAAAGTTGTACTTCCCAGAAGAGGGGAGTTCTTGCACTTCCCAAAGAAGATCTGAACTAGGGAGTCTCCATGGCAAAGCCTGCTAAAGCTCTCCTCTTTGTTCTTGGTTAATGCAGAAGTTAATTAGTAATTGGCATATGAAAACCCAATTCGGAACTAGACATTAATTGATTTGTTATTCTTACACCTGAATTAGTATCAAGAAAGTAAATAATGCAAAAGGTATAGCTAGGAAAGAAATGTTCGGCCCTGAGAACTATGGAGAACATGCTGCCCTGAACCAGCTGTGCTTGGAAACCATAGCCTAACCTGGGGGGTACCTGTTTGTGGTAACAATACATTTCCTGGTGTAGGCAAGAGGTCAATAGTTCACAGGCCTTGTGGAGGTTAGGAATTTCTAGTTAAGAGTTAGACTTCAGTAGAACTTACATAGATTTGATAAGTTGTTTTAGACCATTTTGAAGTAATTAATATGTTAACCAAGTTAATTGAGTACTAGGAGATAGACTGATTTTAGTAATTGAATATAGAATAGGAATTTTACACCCATTTTTGTAATTGGAAAAGTTTAATTGTTGCCAAATGTTGTGCTGTCTTGTATGATTGATCATGCTAGTAAATGAGCTATACCTAGGAAACTAATTGTTCTTAGGTTACCAAAGAAATGACCTACAGATGTAAGGTCAAGGGAGTCTTTACATGATCATGAGAAAATATGTATTGATTGTCTTTGCTCTGCTTCAATGCTTACGCTGACGTATTCCCACCGCTTGCCTTAAGGTATAAATAAAGAACCACTGAGACCCTCAGTAGGAGATACTTGCATGAACTAAGGTGTCTGTGTCTACCTCACTTCTGCCTCGCGCCACTTCCCCTTAGCCCTCCGAGAAAGAGAAAAAACTTTCACCGACTCCATCCTCTCCTTTCTGAGATCCCTGACACGACTTCAAGCTGGAGCTGGTCTCCAGCACCAAAGCATGAAGAGGTGTGCTATCCAACAGAAAGTTCTGGAAGAAAAAAAATGTTCTATATTTGTACTGACTATATGGTGCCTCTAACTATTGAACACTTGAAATTTGGCTCATAAGCTGAGATATTGCATATTTTACTATATATCATTTAAAATTAAAAAGCCATATGTGGCTAGTAGCTACCATATTGACAGTACATACTGAACTTTCAGTATCTGCCCCCCAATATTTGTTGTATAATAAAATTGTATAATAAAATATAATGTATAATAAAATTACCTTCATGTGGAAGTCATGGATTTTTCTACACGGGTTTTATGTATATCCTTAAAATATGGCATATCCAAATAGTTTAATTAACATGTATTTTAACAACAGACGGAGAGGCAAATCTGAATACAAACTCTGTCTAATCCCTGAATGACCACTAAACTGTGCTGAGGTGTGGGACACTCAAGAGAAACTGCTGGAAAACCAGAAAGAACTTAGAGGGCGTTCTACCCTTGAGTGACAGACTCATCCTGGTGTAATCTGTGAATCTGCACCTAAGCCTGATGGCTTCCCCAATCCACACACGCTCAGAGAACCAGAAGCAAAAACCTTACTGAATTGAGGAATCAAACATCAGATTTGGTGGCTGCATTTGGGTATTTGGGTGCACCAGGAACAAGTGAATGGAAGCCAACATCTGGATAGACACTGTCCAAAACCTTGGTTGAACATTGAATCACAAGGAAACAAGTCAAATCTTTCAAGACCCAGGATGAAAATGCAGCAAGTGGAGACTGAAGCAACAGAGCAGGGGTCCAGCTGTGCATACTGCAGAGGCAGATTTTTCCTGGTTCTGGCAAATGTTCAACTTCAGTGGGGAAGAAAAGGAATCCTCAGAAAAAGAAAAAAGATTCCAGATGTGCTAAATCTTAGATCATTAATGTATTTGGAATTAAGTGTGATTTCTCCATGTTGCTTGTTTGAATAAAGCCTGACCACTCTCTACAACGTATCAGAATACTTCTCTCTCTTTGACAAAAGGATATAAATATTTAGTGACCAAATGATGGACAGTAGAAGTTTTTCAAATGTCCACTGTTTTTGTTTTTTTTTTTATGCTCAAGAGGTCAAGACCAGTTTCCCTCCTGTGAGTCCCTGGACTTGCTGGCTCCCTGCTCATGGAGGAGGCTGGGGCGCCTGCACCACTTCACAGTGAGGCTCAAAAGGTGCTGTGATCTCTCTCCTGCCAGCGGTGCGCGGCCACTCAGATAAGTTGACAATCACATGGTGAGGAAGTGAGGCTGTGGATGAGCCAGCAGCCACATGCTGAGCCTTTACGTAGATCCTTCCATGTCCATCAAGCCTTTTCTTTGGCCTGACATCATGATTGCAGCCTCGTGAGACCCCGAGCTGGAATCACCAAACTGAAGTGCTCTGGACTCCCCACCCACAGAAAATGTGTGAAATACCAAATCTTTATTGTTTTAAGCTGCATACCTTTAAAGTAATTGTTACAAACATGTAAATGACTAATGCACCAGGAGCAACAATTTGATCAATGGCTGGTTTCTCTTAGGAACAGCAGAGGACAGAAGAGCCTGCAGTGAAATACTCAAGGCCCTCTAGGAAAAGGAGGCCAAGTAAGAATTCTATATCCACCAAAACTGTCCTTCAAAATAAAGTTGATTTAGGGGCCTCTCTGGTGGCACAAGGGGTTAAGACGCAGCACTATGAAGCTATCTGCAGCCACTGCAGCACAAGTTTGATCCCTGGCCAGGGAGGTGACCCACATGGAGCAGCAGACCTCTCCTGTCTTGCCCGCTGCTCCCCTCAGCAGTGTATTTCAGTACATCTGCCTGATCTGCTCACCACTCAGTCTCTGGTGAATCCTCTCAGCTCCTGCATCCCTGTCCTGCACCCCAGCTCTTGTATGCATTAATAAATGAATCTTTTAAAAAAATAAAGTTGATTCAAAAAATTATTCATTTCCTTTAGCATTTATTTAAATTTTCCTACCAGCTTTCTGTATTATTATAATTTGTATAGTGGTAATGATTATAAAATACAGAGTCTGCAGAGGCTGTGGACAGCTTCACAGCACAGCGCTAAACCCGCTGCACCACTGGGGAGGCCCCATCCTTAAAATTTTTTTAAAGATTTATTTTTATTTGGGGCCTCCCTGGTGGCGCAGCGGTTGAGCGCCAGGTTGTGAAGCTGCCCGCAGCCTCTGCAGTGCAGGTTCGATCCCCGGCTGCTCCCCGGCCACCAGAGGAGGGTCCCACATGGCGCGCAGACCTCTCCTGCCGCCCGCTGCTCCCCTCAGCAGTGTACTTCGGTCCTTCTGCCTGTTCTGCTCCCCGCTCTGGCTCTGGTGAATTCTCTCACCCTCCTGCGCTTCTGACTGTACCCAGTGCTTGTATAAATAAATAAATAAATAAATAAATAAATAAATAAATAAATAAATAAATAAAAATCTTAAAAAAAAAAGATTTATTTTTATTTATTTATGCATAGAAGAACTGGGGTGTAGGCCAGAGGTGGGTGTGTGTGAGAGAGGATTCACCAGAGACAGAGTGGGCCAGAGAACAGGCACCAGAGAACAGGCAGTCTGACTGAAATACACTCCTGAGGGGAGCAGCTGGTGAGACAGGAGAAGTCTGCTGAGCCATGTGGGTTAGCACCCTTGCCAGGGATCAAACTCATTTGCAATGGCTGCCTATACTTCATAGTGCTGAGACTTTAACCCTTGTGCCACCAGGGAGGCCTCCATACCCTTAAATTTTAACAGTCTAATTCCAATTACTAATATATTAGTTTACACAAATACAGAATGTTGAAACTATTTAGGCTTTTTTTTGTGCTAATATATTTTTTTGTGCTAATATATTTTTTTAAGATTTATTTTTATTTATTTATTTATACAAGCACTGGGTATAGTCAGAAGCGCAGGAGGGTGAGAGAATTCACCAGAGCCAGAGCAGGGAGCAGAACAGGCAGAAGGACCGAATCACACTGCTGAGGGGAGCAGGGGGTGGCAGGAGAGGTCTGCACGCCATGTGGGACCCTCCTCCGGTGGCCGGGGAGCAGCCGGGGATCGAACCGGCGCTGCAGAGGCTGCGGGCAGCTTCGCAACCCAGCACTCAGCCGCTGCACCAGTGGGGAGGCCCAGTGCTAATATTTTTTTTTAAGATTTATTTATTTATGCATACAAGAACTGGGGTACAGGCCAGAGGTGCAGGGGGTGAGAGGATTCACCAGAAACTGAGTGAGGAACAGAACAGGCAGACTGACTGAAATACACTGCTGAGGGGAGCAGCGGGCAAGTCAGGAGAGGTCTGCTGCGCCATATGGTTAGCTCCCTACCTGACCAGGGATCGAACTTGTGCTGCAGAGGCTGTGGATAGCTTCATAGTGATGTGCTTAACCTCTTGCGCCATCAGGGAGGCCCTTGGTGTTATTTGTAATAACGTTAGGGCAATTTCCCAGAGAAATCAGGCAGGGCTCATAGAGGTAGAGAGAGAGATTTATTTGTCACACCAGTGGGCTCAGTGGGATCCTCCCAAAAGTCTGAGCCCCAAATTGCAGAAATGATGAGGTTTTATACAGTTTGTATGTGGAAACTTGTTACACCATCCATCCAAGACTTTATTATTTCTTTATTGTAAGGGGTTCAAGGAAGCCATGGCTACCCCCAAGAGGGTCATAGCGACTGGACAAGCAGCACACCACAGGAACTTTCCACTCCAGCAAGCAGCAGACTTGCATGGTTCCTGGAGGCAGCACTGTGACTGGGTGTGTCTCAGATGACTGGCCATGAGACCACAGGACTTGGGAGGGCCAGATAAGGATTCCCTGTCTTTGTTGCAGGCATCCGAAGTATCACTGAGCTGAGTTTATGGGTGCAGGTGACCACTCCACGCCTTCACTGAAAAGGATCATCAGTGGTGTCTTTGACAGGTGACCCCTCAACCTACAAAAATGCTTCTTCCATGGAACCTTATATGACCTAGGGATTTCCAAACCTGACATCTATCTGGGAATCATCTTGAAAAGTGGACAAGCAAGGTCAGGAACAAGCCCATGCCGCTGACAGGTGGCACCGTGATTGAGGAGCACCTGGGAAAGTTTGGAGTCATGTGCCTGCAAGATCTCATTCTTGAATTTGTCTTCCTGATGGAGTTTATCTGGATGATCTCAGGGTTCTCCATCTCTCAGTGCACGCCTTGCTATTAAGAACGGAGTGGGCTTCCTTAAGCAGATGGGCTACGTTTCTGTCGAGGTGATTGTATTAATCAGCTCAGCCAGCAGCTGAACCACAACCAGAATATTTGAAAGCACATTGTATTGAAAGCATGTGTTTTTGTTTTCTGGAAATATTTTCTATACAATGGGATGTGGATTATTTTCTGTGTATCTTCAGAAACCAGAGGGAAAGCGTCAGAGAAAAAGGGGGGGTGTCCATGCAGGCCCTTCCCTCCCAGCCCAGCCAAGGAGAGTCCCCCGAATGTCTCCTCATGGGTCTCTGCTGCCTCCTCTAGTGAGCAGAGGACTCACGTCATGGAGGATGGCTTCACTTGTTGGAAGAACATAAGGAAACCATACAAGGGATGGAGGCTTCTTCCAGACAAAACTAGCAGGTAAACTATACATTGGAGACATTCATCTGGGGAGAGGGAGAGAAAGGGATCAAAATGGGAGGGGTGTGGTGATGTTCCCGGGTGTCCTGGTGGAGGTAATTTTATGGGGACAACACCTGAGGGGAGAAATCAACATTCCTCAAAAATGAACAACAATATGAAAATACAACAATAAATAAATTTAAAAAAAAAACAAATATAAAGGTGAGGGGGACGTTTTAGGATGAGGGGGCTGTGCTGTCTGTGCTCTATGGTTGTTCCAGGATTCTATTATTTATATTTACCCAACTGTCCATCTAAAATTGGTAAATTTTATTTCATATAAAGATGTTAAGAAAAAAAATGGCAAGAAAGAAGACAAAGTAAATTGCGGCAGGCTGCGCCTCCCATGCTGTCTCTTGACAAGGTTTGGGACTGGGGGAGACTCCTGAGAAGTGGGGAGTTCCTGTGCTCCCCTGAAGAGGGAAAGTTGTACTTCCCAGAAGAAGGAAGTTTTCGAACTTCCCAAAGAAGATCTGAACTAGGGAGTCTCCATGGCAACGCCTGCTAATGCTCTCCTCTTTGTTCTTGGTTAATGCAAATTGGCCTGTGAAAACCTAATTCGGACCCAGGTAACAATTGGCTTATTGTTCTTACACATGAACTATCACAAAAAAGTAAAAAAATTGTTTAAGGTATAGTTAGGAAAGAAATGTTTTGGCCTTGAGAACTATGGAGAACAAGCTGCCCTAAACCAGCTTTGCTCGGAAACCATAGGGGGTACCTGTTTGCGGCAACAATACATTTCCTGGTATATGAGGTCAATAATTAGCAGGTTGTGTGGAGGCTAGGAATTTCTAGTTAAGAGTTAGACTTCAGTAGAACTTACGTAGATCTGATAAATTGTTTTAAACCACTTTGAAGTAATAAATAAATTAACCAAGTTAATTGAGTGCTAGGAAATAAATTGATTGTAGTAATTGAATATAGAATAGGAACTTTACACCCACGTTTGTAATTGGGAAAGTTTAAATGTTGCCAAATGTTGTGCTGTTGATCATGCTAGTAAATGAGCTGTACCTAGGAAACTAATTGTTCTTAGGTTACCAAAAAAATGGCCTTCAGGTGTAAGGCCAAGGGAGTCTTTACATGATCATGAGAAAATATGTATTGTCTTTGCTCTGCTTCAATGCTCACGCTGATGTAATCCCACCACTTGCCTTAAGGTATAAATAAAGACCCGCTGAGACCCTCGGTAGGAGATACTTGCACGAACTAAAGTGTTTGTGTCTTCCTCATTCCTACATCGCTCCACTTCCCCTCAGCCCTTTGAGAGAAAATTTTCACTGACTCCATCCTCTCCTTTCTGAGATCCCTGACACGACTTCTAGCTGGGGCTGGTCTCCAGCAGTAACTATGCTATAGTAATTAAAAACAAAGAATTCATTGCTAGCAGTTCTGTCCTAAGGAATTTTAAAGGAATTCTTCCAGGTCAAGGGAAATTTATAGCAATAACTAACACATTTATAGCACACATTTACAGCAATAAATAACAACAGACACACACATAATACTGTTTTTATCTAGACTTGTTTTAATTTATTGAACTGATATGATTGCTTAAATTTTTTGTATTATAAAGTTTTATTTGGCTTAAATGTATTTTGGTTTAATATATATATTACAATAATAACATTAAGGTGGTTAAATAGACCTATATTGCGGGGGGGGGGGGGGGGAGGGGGGCAGCTTAGGCAAACTGTCCTGTCAGGGGTTCCTGTAATGATGAGAGGGCGTGGACAAATCTGAGAGATTAGAAAGGGGGAGTGAGGAGAAGCAAACACTTGATCAGGGTGGGGACATCATTCAGCTGAGGGTCTCAGCAGCCCTTAATTTATACATTACAAGGTACATAAGCATATGTACTAGAAAAGGAAGAAAACAATGATCACATCTTCCTCTAGAACCACCAGGGGTTCATTTGCCCTTTAACAGAGGTTGTAACATTCTTTGAAGAAGGCACAGTTGCTTAAACAAAAGTGTTCTTAGAACAGTCATTTATTTTAAACAACTATTTTATTACTAGCAAAAACTCATGTGACTGAAACTAACATTTCTGTGTTTACTGCGGTGAAGAATTAACTAAGGGCTGGGGAAACAAAGGACAGGGAGTTACCTGGGGTAAGGGAGACAAAAGGATTTTTTCTAACAAACCTATAAAGTTTAGACTAACATATAACCATGTTTAAAGCAAAAAACAGAAGGCTTTTATATAGAAATCATTATCTAATAGTATATGGTTTTAATAATGAATCCAAGGGCAAGTTAGGGAGAATGAGGCAGCCTCAAGGACAGTGCAGGTGGGGACCTCGGAGAATTAAGGAAGGCTTCAGAGATAAGAGCAACTAGAGGAATGGAACGAATTCCACTGGGAATAATAAACATCCCAGGGCCAAGGACAATATTGTTAACGCTGGCCTTGGTTTCCCTCAGGTGAAAAAGGGAGGTGAAGTTTGGGGAAAGGGAGAGTGGTTTAATGTATGGACAAATGAGGAGAGCAGCAGACTCATGTCTGGTAGACCACCCTCCTCCCCTTTGTCAGAGTGCAGGATATTTATGCAAGGGGGGATGGGAAGGGGTCAGCACTGAGACTGATGAGTGCCAGCCTGTTTTTCTTCAATAGATAAGGAATGTAAAGATCCCCCCCCCCCGCCGCCCCCCCCCCCCCCCCGCCCGCCCCCAGTAGCAGATTAAGTGAGGCAGCCAAGAACTACCAATCACAAAGAGACTGGTGGAGCTTGAAAATAATGAGAGAAATAAGGTATATATTCCCTGAGACATGACTCCCCTTGGCTTCTTTGCCCCTCCCTGGCCTGGTTTCATGGCCTGGGAGTCTCGCTTTATTTCTGTTCCTTTTCTCCTCAACAAACTTTTTCTTTCTTTAAACAAACCTGCCTCTTCTCACTTGCTTGCCTGAGTGTCTGTGAAGTTCGTGCTGCGGCTTCGTGAGACACCAACCCGCGGTGGTCTAGTGGCTGGGACTCAGCGCTGCCCCTGCAGCCTGGGATCTGTTTCTGGCTGGAAGACTAGGCCTGACAATTCCGGTATCAATAAGATATTAATTCAATATTGGGGAACCAAGAAGAGCCTGGAGGGCATTGTTGTGCCCAAGATCAGCATAGCCTCCAAGAATCCAAAGACAGCTGATGTAAATGCAAAAGGGAGTTTATTATGGGCTCGAGTCCGGGCCCTCGACACGCACCGATGCAACGGCAGAGGTCGAGAGCCCCGAACAGAGGAAGCAGGGGTATCTTATAGGGTCACGAGTGGCGCGAATTTTGAAAGAAGCTGGCAATTACTCATTGGCTACTACAAAGGCATTTTGGCGCGCGTGGTTACCGTTTCAAACTGATTGGACGGTTAGAGATGCTGTCCCATTTATGGATAGGACTGCCCTCATTGGCGGCTGGGGTGGTCTGCTTTTTCGTCACCAAGTGGAGTGACGGTTGTGACTGCTGAAACTATCTCCGGAATGCGGCTGGACAAGGACTAACATATCAAGGTGGAGGATATACAAAATGGCGAAAGCTCGGCTAAGCTTGGTTCCACAGGCATCAATGCCAGACAAGCCACACTGACTCTTCCCTAGCCCCAAGCTCTCAATTAAGGGAGGAATTCTCCTAATCTAACAGAAGAGTTTTTCTACCTATTACTGCTATACTTATTTAGTCAGTCTAGTTTCTGTATCTAACTTTAAGGTCAAGGGAAAATTCCTTTTTCTGTAAGATTGCTGATTGTTGTTTTAAGGAACTACAAATATTTCATCAGAGGCAGGGCCGGAGATGGTTATAGCTTTTGGTTCTCAGAATGGTTAATACGGGACATATCAGTAGTTGTAACATTGACTATTTCCAAGTGCATTATTTGTACTGCCATGGTTATTAGCTCGACCAGTCACAAAATTGTTGTTGACTTATTCTTGAATGCATCCTCTAACAGCTACCATACCCATTGTCACTGAAAGGTAACTGTTAAGGAAAAAGGAACTGCCAAGGAAAAAGGGAATTCTTGATGAAAAGGAACTCTTTCCCTCCTAAAGGGCCATAGACATGGACATGTAAGTAAAAGACAAGTTTGCTTCCTTAGTAAGCATATCTAAACAAGACCTGGCAGCCTGCTAGGCTGGTTGTTCTCCTGGGCCATTCTCAAAGATCTGCCTCCTTCCACTTTTGGTAGGTTTCCTAAGTCAAGAGTTTGCATGCTAGCTAACCATGAGTCAATGAATCACACAGTGCCATTTGCTGTCAAATTGGCTATTCAGAAATTGATAGAAACTAGCCATAAACAAATGAGGAGAATCTAGCAGGAGTCAGCTAACAAGATTCCTGACTTTTCAGGAATCTACCCCATGCCTGGACCCTTGTCAGACAACATGAGTAGCATGGCTCCCAGAACTATATTGCTGTAAATTTCCTATATTTTATGGGATGTAGTTTAATTAAGTCGATATTGAAAAATTAAAGATACAGATTTAAATACCACAATAAAAGGTATTGATACAAATATATCTAAAGCCACATGAAGAATTAATCTCACAGAAAAAAATATTTGCTTGAATCAAAGTAAGGTAGAAAAAGATGAAATGGAAAAAAAAAGACAATTAAAAAATAAATATCAAAATGATAGATTCAAATCTGGCCATATTAAAAATCATGTTAAAACTAAATTTAACTAAAATTCCTATCAAAAGTCTGAGATTCTAGGGGCCTCCCTGGTGGCACAAGGGGTTAAGATGCAAGCTATGAAGCTTACCGCAGGCACTGCAGCACGAGTTCGATCTCCAGCCAGGGAGCAACCCACATGGTGCAGATCCCTCCTGACTTGCCCGCTGCTCCCCTCAGCAGTGTATTTCAGTCAATATGCCTGTTCTGTTTCCCACTCTGACTTTGGTGAGTTCTCTCACCACCCGCACCTCTGGCCTGTACCCCCGTTCTTGTATGAATAAATAAATAAATCTTTAAAGAAAAAATTAATTTCACAGAAAAAAAATTGCTTGAATCAAAGAAATGTAGAAAAAGATGAAATGGAAAAAGATGTGAGACAATTAAAAAATAAATATCAAAATGATAAACTCAAATCTGAGTATATAAAAAATCATGTTAAAAATAAATTAACTAAAATCCCAATCAAAAGCCTGAGATTCTCAGACTGGATAATATCAAGGAGACTGCAATCTATATATGCTAGAAAGACTTTCTATACAAACAAAAATAGGTTAATAGCGAACGGGTGAAAGGATATGCCAAGGAAATAGAAAGTAGAACCACGAACCTTTACTTTCATCGCAGGAGGTGGCAGGAACGAGGCCTGAGAGACCCAGACAGCAGGTCCCTGCCTCTCTGTCCAGGAGGGAGAAGAGACAGGACCCCAGGCCTGGGCTCCCAGGGCTAGGGAAGGGGGAAGGGCCACCCTCCAGGCTCCAAAGTTGGGGGTCTCACCCTGGGTATGAGGGCCCATCTTGGGTATGAGTGTGGACACCTGGCCTGGAGGGTGGAGATGGGGAGACACATTCTGTTCTAGGGAGAAGTTACATAAAAAACTTCTATTCCTGGCTCATCTCCTGTGGCCACCTCAGACTCCAGGTTCCTCTGTGCTCTGCCATCTGTGCTCCAGGAACATGGAGTCCAAGGCCTGGGCCACTCCTCCTGGTGCAGGGGCTCCTGGTGCCTGAGATGGTGCCGAGGGCCTGAGGGCTGTGAGCTGAGATGGCCTCAGACTGGGCTGTGAGGTCCCAGCACAGGAAAGGGCTCTGGGATCCCCGGTCAAGGCTCAAGGCTGTCCCCAGCAGGTGGCACAGGCCTTGTGCTGTCCCTCTCTGGGGTCCTTGATTCTCCCTGTCACCCCAGCATAAGGGGGTCCTGCTCTGGAAGAGGGGAATCCCTTCAATCATCATTCCCCTCTTCCTTTCCTGCCTTCCCCTTGAATGTGAGTCACCCCACACCTACAGTGCGGAGATGCCTTTAACTTCAGTACAGTTTCCAATTAGCTACAGAGCTTTCAACACAGAACCAGCAGATCCTGCACCCCCACACTCACTTCCCCTAGGGGGTCACTGCTGGATGATAACACAGACTCTACAGCCAGAGCCCCTGGGCCTCTCCCCACACAGAACACCCCTCCACCCAGTGTCCCCCAAGCTGACCCTTTCCTGCCCCAATCCTCTCTGGGCCTCCCACTCCACTCCTTCTGGCCTCCCTCCCCTAAAGCCCCTATTTCCTCTCTCTCTCTGCACCCCTCCAGGAGCCTCCCTCTTGCCAGCCCATGACCTCTTCCCTCCTCCAGCCCATCCTAGGGGTGAAGAGTTTAGAGTTGATTCCCTGGGGAAGGAGCCTCAACCCTGGAGTCAGCAGGGAAACAAGTGACCCTGGGTCAAGGTCTCATTCCAGGAGACTGAGGAGACCTGGTATGTTTGTGGGGCCACCCTGGTCCTTGCATCCAGCTGTTATGGCCTGAGGACCTGCTCCTCCCTGAAACAAAGTCTGTGGTTATTAGTGGAGAGGGACCAACATGTCAGCCTGTGTTTGGGGAAACAGTTCAGACACAGAGCCTGACTCTGGATGGAGTCTCCCCCTTGTATGCACACTTCTGTTCCTCTGGGAGCCCCAGGAAGACCTGGGAGACCAGAGGGTACCTGCGCTCTGTCCTCAGCCCCGTGGCCACACGGGGGCGCTGCGGCGCTGTCCTAGTCTGGCAGCCAGGGGAGAGGGTGGGTGTGTGTGACTCAGGCTGAGAGGGTGAGCTGGGGCTGAGCATCACTGAGGGGAGGGGGTGAGATGCCCTGTGAGCAGCCCTGGCACCAGGCTGGGGAGGAGGGAGTGGAGGAGAGGAGAGGAGGCTCTGGAGCTGCCCCGTGTCTGAGGTGCCATCTTCTCTCCCCACAGGCTCTCTCTGCAGCCCCTTGATGACAACCCCCTGGAGACTGCAAAGCAGATGCTTTTCCCTTCGGCTCCCTGTGCCTTTCCTGAGGGTTATTTTAATTTTTTTTAATTGAAGCAACACTGATTTACAGTACTGTGTGTGATTTAGGGGAATAATCTCACATCTCTTCGGATCTGTGTTACCAAAGCAGGTAATTTTCTCTTCCACTCCCTGTCCCTTTGCTGAGGGCTGTTTTTCAAATCGCAGTCACGGTGATTTACAATTCATTTCATGTAGGGAACAGGCTCCCATCTCTTCAGAGGTAGTGACCATGCCACCCCTTCCACCCCAGCACCCAGAGTCCTTCCCCAGATCCACTGTGCGCCCAACACTCTGCTCTCACCCTCCCACCCCCTCTAGTAGCCTCCTTTCTGCAATCATATGTCTAGGGTTTGTTTTGGTTTGGGTTTTTTTTTCTGACCTCCTTTTTTTTTGGTTCTTCTGTATTCTGCATATGAACAAAGTTGTTGTCTTGGAACAGAGTCCATGCCTGATTCATCTTCATAGTTATTGGTTTTTGTTATATTTATTCAGATAACTTTGATTTTTCAACTCTATCTATCTATCTAGAAATATTGAAAATATTGAAATATATTTCATATATAAAATATTTCTATATATAATGTTGAAAATATTATATATATTTAGGGGTTATAGGTACAAAACTCCAAAATATATGTGTGTGTTTAAAAAGAAAGGAATGTACTGAAAATGGATATTCTAGAGGTCCTTAAAATAATTTAAAGATGGTATCTTTGTAATGATATGGTACTCAAAAGTAAGAAAGTGTTGAAGGTCTGAGAGCGGGTTTTAGTAAAAAAAAATGTGTGCTCAAATGACTTACTATAAAATATTTCAGTTAACTTAAATATCAGTAGTGCACCTATGTAACACCAAGCATTAGTTCTTCTGTTAGGGGGAAATGATGTCCTGAGCTAATTCCGTGCAGGCTTTGTGGAATCCACCCCCACTCCAGACCAAAGCCATCCAGACATTGGGAAAGACAAATCCTGTCACCACCAAAGGGAAGGTGGCTGGGACCTGAGGGTGGAGTTAAGCAGCCAGGTTTGGTATAAAACCCAAACATGTGGGCCTTGGGGTCTCTCTCTCTCTCTCTCTCTCTCTCTCTCTCTCTCTTTCTCTCTCGCTCTTGCTCTCGCTCTCGCTCTCCCTCTGTCGCTCCCCTCCTGGCTTCATGGCTCCTGGCTTGCGGCCAGCTCTCAGAGTGCCATTTGGGATTCCAGATCGGCAGATCGGGTAGGATGCATTTAAAACTTTGTCTCCCACTTTTCTCCCTGAGTTGTACATTTCCTCATTTGCCCTTCCCTTGTAAATAAACCTTTTATTAACCTTTCGTGTGTGCCTGCAGTAGAGCATTGATAAGTCCTTTTAAGCGCGGGTGAGGACCCACAGTCAGGCAACCCGTTTTGTATCAGAGCTGCCCTATAACACTTTCATATATAAAAATTAAGGTATTCAAAACTGCTTTCTCTAGTTTCTTGTAACAAATTAAAGACTGTTCAGTTAATCTAAAAATCCTGGTGCTCTTTCACCCTTAGCTTACCTGAACAAAAACCCTTATATCACCATTGCAAAGCCTCGTCAAAGAAATAGATATATACTTAAAAATCCTTGTTACTCTTGTTATAGGGCAGCCCCTAGGGCTTAGGCTCCCTACCCTGCCCCCCAGAGGAGCTGCTTCTGGGCAGCGCTACCGCCCTGCAGTGGGTGCCACAAGACAGCTTCGCTGAGGCCACCTCGCTGGGCTAGGGATGAGAGCTGGGGACACAGCTGGGTTTGAATGGTGCCACCCACCCTGGCAGGCTACAGGAGGCTGCTGCTTGAGGACAGGGCCCGGCCACCCTGACAGCTGTGCCCACTGCAACCAGCAGCGGGAGTGGCAGTGGGTGACAGTGGGTGGGCACTTTACCACCAGCCACCATCAGTGTCATGGACAAGGGTGGCAGCCAATCTGGCAGCAGAGGCTCTCTGTACCCCCACATACCACCCCAGGGCATGCAGCCCACTGGGGCTACAGCAGCAAGATCCCCTTTGAGAACTGTCATTGCTGCTGAGTGTCCGACATCACCTCCAGGTGCTGTTGCCTCCTTCCCATCCAGCCAGGCCATCAGACTGTGGCTGTGCCTGCTGGGGTGTCTCATCAGAGGGGAGCACCTCCTGGGAGCACCTCCTGCTGCCACTGTGAGTTGGATCCTGGCCCAGTGCTTGCAGCTGTGCCCCCACCTCCAGGCCCTCCCTGGCGGGACTGTACCACCTTACACGGGCAGCCTTAATTTAGGACCATCGGATACTGTGGACACTATCTGGGGTGACACAGCTGGCCACGGAGGCCTTAGAAACTCTATTTCCCTGCTCTCCTGTTCATTAGAGAAACCTCATTGCTGTTCCCTGAGCTTGAGTGGTTGCAATTGAGCGCACGGGTGAGAGCCACAGACAGTGCCCTGTGCTCTGCCTTAGCTCTGTCCTTCTGAGAGGGGGCCAGGGAGGAAAGGCTCATACCTAGTACAGGAATCTGCAGACACACAGGCTGCACACACACGCTACATGACTCATGATCTGTTTTCTTTGAACTCAAGTTCTTGTTTTAAACTGAGATCTTGCCCTGCGGATGCCCCAAAGAGTGCCGGACACTGATGCCCTCTGATGTCTGTCAGCAAGTTCTGGGGCTGATCATGATGGACAACAGGAGTGTCAGCTGTGATGGGCTGTTTTGATGGACGATTTGCTCAAAACATAAAGGTTTGTCAGCACAGAGAGCACCGGAAGGACTCACAGGAGAGAGATATGTAGAGAAGGCCGCCTTGCTTCTTGGCTTTGGACTTGAACCAGGAACTTACAGACATGGAAGGAAACATGTGGAAGAGACACTGTGATGGCCTGAGTTGAATCCCTGCCCAGGGAGCTACCCACATGGCGCAGCAGACCTCTCCTTTCTTGCCCGATGCTCCCCTCAGCATGGCATTTCAGTAGATCTGCCTGTTTTGTTCCCCACTCTGTCTCTGATGAATCCTCTCACTCCCCTCCCCCGCCCACCTCTGGCCTACACCCCAGCTCTTCTACACATAAATAAATCTTTAAAAAAAAGTTTGTTTGCATAAATCCAATAAAGTTCTTCTTCCCTTTCTCTTTAATAGACAATTGGAAATATGGGTATTTTACCAAGGCTTTGTCTGGAATGTTGTGTTTTCAGAAACCAGACTGATCTCAGAGCCTGCAAGAAAACAGTAAACTTGCACCTGTTTTAGGGGTACAAGGGTCTGTCAAGAGGGTAAAGAAGGCAACGCCTTGATAGGTCCAGAAACCCCAGATGTCTTGGGAGCCTCGAGAGGGATTTCCCCCGAAGATACAGGTACCGCAGGCCAAGTCTGATGGTGAGATCTTGGCATGGTCCTGAGCCCTGACTCCTGGCTTTAGGAGCTCTCAGTCTGAGGGTTCCTATGTGAAGTTCCAACAAAGCAAAATTAAAAGGTCTGCATAATAATTTCTGTTCCTGTTGAATTCGTGCAAACTGACTGTGGTAATGTGGTACCTGGGTGAAGTCAGGTGCTGATTGCAAGTCCTAGAGTCTGGACGTGCTGGAGACCAGGAGCAGCAACTGTGATGGGCTGTTCTGATGGCTGTTTGCTGTGACTGTCTTTATGTAACTGATTATAACAAGGCCAGCTGGAGATGAAATGGGGGAACGGTGCGATGTCCCCCCATTCTCTCAGATCAATGGCCTGTGATCTGAGAAGTGAAAGTGCTTGTAGATTCAAATCCTGGCTCTGCTTGTGGCTTTCTGGTAGTGAGGGGCAGCAGATCCAGGCCCATTCCTCTAACACTTGTAGATATTTGCTATCTGTCCCTTTTGTTTTATATTCCCTTTTCTTTTCCTTGCTGCAGGGGATGGAGCCACAAAGATATCTGAAATGTATGTCATGGCGCGTTCTGTCCTTGTTGTCTTCCATGGATTTTATGGTTTCTGGTCTTACATCCCAGCTTGTTATCCATTTTGAGTTGATTTTTGTGTGAGGTGGGAGACAGTGGTCTAGTTTCATTCTTTTGCACGAGGCTGTCCAGTGTCTCCAACACCGTTTATGGAAGAGGCTTTCCTTGTGACCCCTCATCCTAACCCTGTCAACATGAATTTTACTGGATGGCACGTTGGAGAAAGGGGTTTATTCTTCCCATCAGTAGTTGTATTTTCAATTCACAATTCATTTTACCTTCTCCACGGTATTTGGGCAACCTTAGGTATTTACCTGAAACTATTTCAAAAGCACTTGAAACAATTAAAAAAAGCTAGAGGTATATGCCCATTAAAGCGGGAAATAAATGATTAACCCATCAGGATCAGGACAATTTGTATCTGACAAGACAGAACAGGGAACAGGGAACAGTGTGTGCTGAGAAAGCAGCAGGTACAGACTCTGAGGAGCTGGAGAGGCGGTGAAGGGGGTGAGTGTCCTTCCTGCAGGGTGTCCAGTGTCCTCCCGGGTTGTCCAGGGACACCTACCTTGTGCTCTGTACCTCCTCCCCCTCTTTTTCCTCCCCACATGGGCCCAAGGGCAGCATTGGGGGGAAATGAGGTTTCTGGGTGTGTCCTCCAGGCATGGTTTTGAGTCCAAGTTTCCCTCCTGCTCTCCTCCTGCTCTCCTCCCTGGTTGGAGCTGGGGGCTGGGCTGGGCTGAGAGCTGGGGTGGGGGTGGGGCACATCCTGCAGCTTTGGCCTCTCCCCAGGGAGTCTGGCTGGTCCTCTACCCTGGGGTGGGGGTGGGGGGGTAACTTTCAGTGTTTGGTTGGGAAACTGTTATCCCATCTTTCCCCGCAGGGGACTCTACTGAGAGCTCACGCTAGGAGTGTGCTCTGCCTTTATGCGGCAAATGGCAGAACCCAGATAGAGCATGCAGGCTTGGGGCCCAGGGGGTGCCCCTCATTCTCCCTGCTAACAGACTGAGTGTGTTTTCTCTGATCAGGACTCATTTTCCCTTCTCTGCTGCTCTGTCCCAGCAGGTCCCTGACCTTGGGGCAGAAATCCCACCCCCTCTACTTCCCCCCACCAGGGGTTAGCAAGGATAAGGACAAGGAGGAAGCCTGGAAGCCCTCAGTGGATATCTGACCGGGCTCCTGCTGTGTTTGGGGCAGGACCTCGTCCTTGTCCCTGGCACGTCAGGGCTGGGGAGAGACTGACCTTCACTGAACAAGCAGACAGAGCAGGACAGGGGTCTGTAGAGGGACCCTGGGGGGACTGACTCCTGGGGGATAATGTCCTGTGTCCTGATGCTTCTCAGGGACACCTGCTCACACTGAGGGGGACAGGACCACAAGCAGGCGCTAGCCTGTGCTTCATGGGGGCCTGGGTCTGGGCCTCTGTCTTGGGGAGTCACCAGGTGTGATGATGGGGATAGGAGGGCAGTTTACACCCCAGGCCCAGGTGCGGGGAAAGGAGGGGCCTGGTGCTCTGAGCAGTGTGGGTCTGGGGTGTTGTTCCACAGGGTGGGAAGGGAAGGGAGGATGTTTTTCTCCAATAAACCTCATGTTCTAGCAGCACAGAGGCTCGGAAGCCTTGAGAAGAGCCAGGTCTGTCCTTTTTGGTCTCAAGGCCTAGGGTTCACTAGGAAGGGCCCTGCTCCTGCTGGTGGGGGGGGGGGTCCCTGGGCCCTGCTCCCCCCTGAGCCTAGAGCTCTTGGCTGCCTGATCCTCTATGTGGGCCTGGCTGCCTCCTGCCCTGTCTCTCCCCAGCCCGGAGGAGATGGCACCTGCTCCTGCTCCAGCTCTGTGCTCTGCCTCCCCCCTCCCTGCTGCTCCTCCTCCAGCTGCCCCAGGGGGGTCCCCAGGTGAGTGTGTCCCTCCCAGTCCTGTGTCTCCCTCAGTGGGTGGGGCCCAGGGGCTCTGGGAGCTCTTCCTTCAGGAAGGACAGCTGTGTGGGGGCCCTGGCTCTTGAAAGATGGGGGTGCTCCCCACCACTCATGTGACGACACAGTTCAGAGCAGTCTCTGAGCTGGAACATGGGGGGAGGGATGACATTGCTCAGTCAGGGATTTATGGATTTTAAAAAGTCAACTGGCTAAAATGTGAAAATACCTTTCACCTCATTTTTTTGCTCTTGTTTATTTGTATCAGAAACACTTGTCAGTTATTAATTCATTTCACTCCACCAATATCTATATATTATGTGCTATGTGCTGTGCATAAAACAAACAGATTTGCTGTATTCACAGAGCTGCTTTCTCGGAGGAGTCAGTGCATAATAAAGGCAGGAAACCCATCCCCCCCCCCCATACCGAACGCCGACCTCAGTTTCCCTCAGCCAATAAAAGGAAACAGAGTTTGAGGAAAAGGAAAGCAGTTTAATTTGTCCACAAATGAGGAGGGCGGCCGACTCATGTCTGAAAGACCACCGTCCTGCTCTTTGGCAGAGGGCAGGGGTATTTATACAAAGGGAAAAAAGGGGAAGATGGGCTGGGGTCTGCAAAGGGGAGGGGGAAGGGGTGAGCATGGAGATAGGCGGGCGCCAGCTTGTTCTTCTTCAATAGCAGATGTTTCACTTCCTCTTCCTTGAAATACAGGAACGGGGCCTCTCTGGTGGCACAAGGGGTTAAGCATAACACTGTGAAGCTGTCCACAGCCTCTTAACTACCAGTTCAATCCCAGCCCTGCCAGGGAGATACCCTCATGGTGCAGCAGACCTCTCCTGTCTCGCCCGCTGCTCCCCTCAGCAGTGTATTTCGTCAGTCTGCCTGTTCTGTTCCCCACTCTGTCTCTGGTGAATCCTCTCACCCCCCCATCCCCCGTACCTCTGGCCTATACCCCAGTTCTGGTATGCATTAATAAATTAATCTTTAAAAAAAAAAAAAGAAGGAAAATAATAAAATGGAAAAAAAAAAGAAATGCAGGAATGCTCATGTGGGAGATGAGTCATAAAGATAAATCTCTCAAACAAGGGGGAAATTGCAACAAATGGGGGGAAGACAAACTGTTCATCTTGTTAATGCCCATCAAAGACAAATCTGTAGGGAAATAGGAGAAAGACAAACTTGTTAATGCCTGTCTAAGAGACTGCTCATTTGTAACTGTATCACCCCCACCTATAGAGGGGCTGAGAGGAGGGACAGGCAGGGAGCAGGTCGGGCATCAGGGGAGGGTGTGGGGGTTCCTGTGTCCATTAAGGGGGTCAGTGTAGATGGTGGGATGGGAGCAAAGCCCTGGGGAGGAGTGATGGGGGTGAGGGTCCCATGGAGGGAACAGCCTGTGGGGGGCTGGCTGGTGCCAGGTGAGCAAGGACAGAGGGGGTTGCCCTGCTCATTACTCACAGAAAGGACATGAGAGGTGAGCCTCAACAAGTGACTTGATGGTCATAAGTTATATCTCAATTAAGTGACTTTAGAACCATATTAAGAAATGGGTCTACAAGTTGCCTGTGTCTGTCCTCCACTGTGTCCACATCCAGGACTTGTGGGGCAGGAAACTGCCTCAGCCCACGAGGAGCTGAGCACAGACGGCTTCACTGCACAGATGCTCTCAAGGAGCCTCCTCTGCGTGGTCCTGAGTCACGTGATGAGATGCTGACGTCATGCTGCTTCTGTGATGGATGAGACTTTTAGGCGCCTTGGGTGGGAGGCAGCTTATTTTTCATGTGGGCAGAATGGAAATAATTAGTGCCCAGAAGGTCTTCTGTGTTGATTTTTGAATTTCCACCAACTCTGTGATAAACATGAGGGGAGACAACTCCCCCCCCCCCCCCCCGTGTGTCTGACTTGCTGGCTCTTCCTCGTGAGGAGAATGAAGCAGAAGGGACGCTCCACGTCACAGAGTCAGGCTCACAGGGGCTGAGACTTCCCGCCCGGGCTCCCCTCCTGGTCCCTCTCTGGGGTGACTCCCTGCACACGGTGGACCCTCAGCTAAGGGGACGCTAAGGGGACAAGGACCTGAGGGTTTTCTCCAGGAGCCACATGCAGGAACTCTGAGGCAGTTCCTTCCACGCTGATCACGGCTGTTCAGATCTGCCAACATCTCGTCCCCATCGCAGCCTCGTGGGACCTGGAGCTGGAGCCTCTGAGGGAGGCCCCTCCTGCTGCCTCCCCCTCAGAGACTGTGGAGACGCCAGATCTTTGTTTTAGGTGCAAAGTAGGAAGTGATTTGGTATAAACCAGTAAAATATTCAGGCGATAAAGTGATCAGTGGCTGTTTTCTCACAAGAAACAGTGGAGGCCTGAGTAGCTCACGTGACGGTCAAGGTCCTGATTGCAATGAGCTGTCAGACAAGGATTCCACATCCTCTGAAGTGTCCTTCAAAATATGTGATTTTAAAAAATTAGTTCTACCGTTTTTAGAGTCCCATTTAATTTTGCTGTTTTGTTTTCTTTATACTATCCCCAGAGCGGTGTCTGCAGGGTCACGGCACAGAGGGGCTGTCAGCAGCCTGGAGCTGTGAGCGGGGCTGACTCTGACCGGCCTGCAGGGAATGGAGCCCCGGAGCACCAGAATCAGCCCCCAGGGCTGGTCCTCCAGGGCAGCACAGGCCTCTCTCCTCTAGATTCCCTGAATAACCTCCTCGTGGCTCCCTGAATCTCCCTGCCACCCCAGCATTGGGGAGTTGGGGAGGATGTTGTGGCTCAGGAAATGGGGGCCTTCTCCTAATCAACTGTCCTCTCCTCATCTCCATCATCAGCCTGAGTGTGTGTGTTTGAGTCACATCAGCCCTGCAAGGAGAGGAAAGGCCCAGAACTTTAGTAGTTCCCTGGTCAGTTACAGCATCCACCCCTCTGCAATCCCACCAGGGGAGACAGAGACTCTCCCAGAGCCCCCCCCCCTCGCAGAGCCCGCATCACCCACACAGACCTTCCCCTCACAGTGTCCCCGATGCTGCCCCTGTAACAGGGTGGTACCCAAGAAAGGGGGAGGTTCCCTGCCCCACCCAAGGGAGGGTGGAGCTGAGCAGGAAGAGGAGAAGCTGCAGAAGAGACTGAGGAAGGAAGGAAGCAGGATGGAGCCTAGAGACACCTGAAGAAACTGCGCTTGTCTTTTGGTCATGGACTGGGTGACACAGATGTGGGTGAGACCCGTGGGAGGTGACAATGGCAGCTTTTATCTTGGTGTTGATTTTGCTCTTTTCCTTCCGGGCTTGTCTGGTAGTTTCTGACCCTTTTCTGTGGGTCCCCACTGGAAGATTCTTTAGACTTGTGGCAGGCTTTGGGACCTTGCTCTGGGCCGATCCCATATGGATGGACTTTTACCCACGAGGGGACGGGTAACTTTGGGTGCTTTATTTAGAAACTAGACTCTTTGCCTTTCCTGTATTGTTTCCTAGTTTTATTAAAGTTCCTTCCCATTAAAGTCTCATGTTTTGTGTTGATGCGGCGGATGGCAGAACCCATTTAGAATAGGCAGGTTTGCGGGGTTTGGGCTGCCCCTCTCCCTGTTCTATAACACCCCTTCCTGGCCCCACCCTCTCTGGTTCCCCCACTACTCCTTTTGGGCCTCATCCCCTAGTCCCCATTTTCATCCTCTGCTCCATTTCCAGGAGCCTCCCCATCTTCCTAGTCATGCCCTGGGGGCTCTCCTCGACCTCCCCTCATTCAGAGATAGAGAATTTTTAAGCGTGGGTCATCTTTCTATCGTTATTGTTCCTCTTAGGTGCGGCCCTTCCACCAAAGATCCACCACACCCCACCACCAGCTCCCCGGGTCTCTCCCTGGCTCTGATCACTCCTGCTCCCCCCTGCTCTAAGACGTGGATGGGTGGTCGGCCCACGGGTCTTGGCGTTTCCTGGAACCTTGTCCTTTTCCTGGGCGAGGACCTGGGCTCCTGGGTAGAATTGAATGTTAATTCCCAGGAGGAGGCGCTTTCACCCCTGGAAGCAGAAGCAGAAACAAAGTACAGAGACGCTGGAGTCCAAGGATCCACCTAAGACCGTAGGAACCTCTATATTTGGGGGATCAGCCCATTATCTGGGAATCAGCCATTATGACCTGGAAACCTGCTTTTGTCCTTTGTCCACAGGACCAAGAAAATTTGAGGACTTTGGACCTGACACTGGACTTGGGCGCCCCCTTGTGGCAGATCCCTGTCCTGCCGCTGGAGGCCCAGGGAGCCTGGGGAGGGCCTGGCTGAGCAGGAGAAAGGGCAGCTCTGGGCTCCTGTGCTCAGCCCTGTGGCCACACGGGGGCGCTGCCGCGCTGCTCCGGATTCTGGTGGAGCCGCCAGGACGGGGCGGGGGCTGAGGTGGGCAGAGTTGGGGGTGCTAGAGGGCGGCGTCCTGGGGGTGAGATGCTCTGTGAGGAGTCAGAGCCGCAGGGCTCAGAGGAGAGAAGACTCCGGAGCCTGCCCTGGGTGTGAGGTTTCCAGCTTTTCTCCCAGAACCCCTCTCTCCAGTCCCTGGATGGTGATACCTGGGAAAACTGGAAAGAGAAAATATTTCCTTCTATAACCTATTAAATATTGAGAGTATTTTAAAAAATAACATTTAAAGAATACTGTTCGATTTACAGAAAAGTTGCGAAGGCAGTACAGGTCTTGTTTATCCCACACCATTTCCATTTTGTTAACATCCTACAGGAGTACAGTTCCTTTTTTTTTTTTTTTTTTTTTTACAACTAATGAAGCAATGTTGACATAATTACTAAACACCATACTTTCCTTTCAGTTTTTGCTAATGTCCATTTGATGCTCCATAATCCCATCCAGTTTGCCTGGATGACAGTTCCTCAGACCTCCTTGTTTTTATAACATTGACACTGGTGAGGAGTGATGTTTGGGAGAGGTGTTGGGGTCACAGATGGGGGTTCTCAGGTCACCTCTGAGAAAAGCTTCACCAGAGTCCTCCTCTCAGTGGCGTGAGGGCACACACACACACACACACACACACACACACACACACACACACAAAAGGAAAGAAGATGATGCTTGTGCAGACACCAGCAGGCAGGAGGAGCTGCCCCTGGAGAGGGCTGGTGTGTGAGGAGAAGCCTGCAGGCCCCAGGTAGAGCCCTGGGAGCAGAGCTGCGTCTTCCCAGGCCAGAAAGGGCACTGAGGTAGTGTTATAATTGGGAGGGCTCATTCCTTTGTGGAATTGTTATCTGTTGTTAAATTAATTACTTCTATGGTGTGACTGGGCTGATTTGTCAGGAGCAGCGAGTCTCTGCAATGGCTCCATCCCTGTATCCCACCTCTGGTCTGCACCTCCTTATACTTCCTGTAGCATCTGATACTTGCTAGCAGTTGGCCCACAGCGATTTTCATTTCCATAATTGATTTAATGACTATGTTAATCACTTCTACCCCCACCTCCAGTTTCAGGTCTTGTGATCCTTCCACCCTAAATTTCCTACTCTTAGCCTCCATCAAGGAGCACTGCTCAGGACTATTGTCCCTCAATTTAGGTTTTTTGTTTTGACTGGGACTGTGGGTTTGGGGAAGCGGACTCCAGGGGTTCAGGGACATTGTCCATTTACCACAGCAGTGCTCATTATGTCCACCTGACTCATCACTGATGGTGTTTGTGGAACCAAGCATAAGTATTCATAGCCATTGCTTTGTGTAACTGCCATTTTACAGTTTAAGGTTTTGCTGGGTAAAGACTGCATTCCAGAGATAGTTTGGACCCTCACTCCACCCTTACTCTCTGGTCACCAATGAGGGCGAACTTGCTGTAATTGGAGCTGCATCTTGGCCTGGCCAGTCAGCTTAGAATGATAGCCGGGCAAAGTTGGAGAACGCATCCTTTTAACACTTTTATTGGACATGGCCTTCAAGGCCTACAGTAATATGGAGGGGACTAGCTAGACTAAAAAGAAAGGGAGAGAGGCAAGAAAAGGGCCCAGTAGATGGCAGTTGCCATCACAGTGCTCTGCCACCTCAGATTCACCCAAGGCCCCATGCGCCCTAGGGCATTCGGGACCTCAACCTCTCAATGGGCTGCCAGCTTGCATCCACTGCCAGCAACCAGGATACCGCAGCTGCAAGAAGCTGTCCCCAGGGCCATGCCTTCAGTGCCATCGTACAGGGCACTGAAAAGAGGGACTGTCCCACTCTCCAGAGAGGGAGGGGGCCAGCCCAAACCATGGGCCAGAATGGGAGGACAGGCTTGACAGTCAGCTGCCTCTGATGAAGAACCCGGTGCAGGAGAAGACCTTCTTTGAAGAAGCCCACAAGTGAGACAAGCTCCCCTGTTTACTGTTTATATGAATAAGCCTCGGGTGACCCTAGAAGTGGCAGACAAAAAGATTATCTTTTTGGTAAATAAGGGGCCACTTGCTCTGCCTTACTCCAATTCTTTGGATTGACCTACTGGTCGATTGTCCCCCTCACTGGTACAGATGGCCAGCCTGAGCCAAGACACTTTACAGCACTGCTACCTTGCTCGCTACGAGGCTGCTTGTTTGTACATTTTCAGTGGTTAAATAAAATACAGAATAGCTTTGTATTTTTTGTCATTGACAAAATTGCACCAGAAATGTTTATAAAAGTATATTTTTAAGACCGTTTTATAAAACATAAAAATATAATTGTGAAAAAATTTTGTTTGCATGATCATGGTTGGTCAGGTCTCGTTGCGCATTGATGTTGAGCATCAATTCACAGGAACTGTTCATTGTAAATTTTGGTTGGTACCGGTGAGTCTGTGATTTTGCAACTTGTCTGTTCACGTTTGAGAAAATTATGATGTAAAATTTCCATTTTTCTGTAAAAATAGGTGCAATAATAATCAAAGTTTAGATGTCCTGAGTCTTCATCTTGAAGAATTACCTTATTATGTTGAAATTTAATATTTTATGTACTAACATTTAAAGGGCCACATTTTAATAACTACAGTAAAATTAAGTATGTATAAAACCCTAGAGCCCTAGACCTATTAATGGCTAAAGTTAAAAAAATTTGTGACCTCCTTACTCTTGAACTAAAATCTTTTGTTTTTGTTTTTCTCTTGCTTGGGCCTTACATCCTCAATGCCTTCGTTGAGGTCATTTCTCACCTGGAGACCATCGAACTATGACTCTTCCACTGTCCTTTCGAGGTCCCTAAAATCGTCGCCCTGCGGTGGAGCCCTGACTGTTTCCCCTCATCGCCCACTTTCAGCAGGAAGCAGTTACTGATCAGAACGACGCCCTTTCCCTGACTGCAGTTAAGGTTTCCATTCGCAGAAGGGGAGGAATGAGACATAGGGCAAGTTAGGATAATTAGGCAGTTTTAGGGACAGTGCAGGAGGGGACCTCTGAAGAGTTTAGGAAGGCTTCAGAGATAAAAACAACTGAAGGAATGTGTTAACGGTGGCCTTGGTTTCCTTCAAGTGATAAAGGAGAATGTTTTAATTAGAGCAGCAGACTCACCTATGCAAGGAGGAAATGAGAAGGGGTTGGTATTAAGACTGGTGGCGGCAGCCTGTTTTATTCAATAACTGATGTTTAGTGACCAGATGAATAACTCTGTGACTGGCTAACTAAAGAGAAATCCCTTGTTTGAGCAGAGTAATTCTCATTTGTAACTGAAGATAATACCTCTTGCTGACTAGATAAATGGTTTAGCGTCTGATTTTCAGAGGTCGTGGTCTGAGGTGACCCAGAAAAAAAGTCAATGTTTTGTATAAAGATGACAATTTTTCAACTTTGCTGGACCTATAAACCTGTAAATGAACAATAGATAGCACATTATGTGTGGCTGAACTTAACCATAATTTTGAGACTGACTAACTGATAAAAGGCTTGGTAGCTGTGTTATAGAATAAATTTGTGCTTGGCCCGATACTACAGAACTCTGGTTATGTAAAGGTTTGGAATGACTTAGTGTTTGTACAGGAGGAATAATATTTTAAGGTCTGGGAATCTAAGTTGATGTTAGAGCAGATTTTTACTTCTGTAGTAAAAATAATAAGGGGAAAAGACAACCCGTTTTATATCGGGGCTGCCCTATAACAGAAAGATACCCTGATGATGACATTGCAGATGAGTAAGACTGAGTAAGTTCCACTGAGACCTGGGAGGTCTTCTGTTGGAACCCTCCATTGCTCACCTGAGTAAAATTTCCAATTGCATTACAGGATAAAAACGACTGCCTACTTGTTTCCTGAAAATTAACTATACTCGTATTTGACAGACAATTATGTAAGGAATGCTGTGAACCAGTCAGCTGTGCCTGAATAGACTGGGTACCTGAAGGCCGCTGATGGTGTTTTGAGGCAGCAGTATCTGACCTTAGATCAATAAAAATCTCCTTAAAAGACATAATTGCAAACCATTCAGCTCATGGTCCTCCACTCCAGATATGCTCCCCACCCTATTAATGATTCAAATAGCTTTGCTTTGTAACAGTTCTTGCAAAAAAAAAAAAAAAGTGGGAATGTGGAACCAAGCATAAGTATTCATAGCCATTGCTTTGTGTAACTGCCATTTTACAATTTAAGGTTTTGCTGGGTAAAGACTGCATTCCAGAGATAGTTTGGACCCTCACTCCACCCTTACTCTCTGGTCACCAATGAGGGCGAACTTGCTGTAATTGGAGCTGCATCTTGGCCTGGCCAGTCAGCTTACAATGATAGCCGGGCAAAGTTGGAGAACGCATCCTTGTAGCCAATGAGTAACTGCCAGCATAATTTAACCTTATTAAAAGACCTCTGCTTCCTTTGTTCGGGGCTCTTGGTATCTGCCACTGTGTTGGTAGGTGCCATGAACCCGGACTCGAGTCTGAAATAAACTCCCTTTTGTGTTTGCATCAGCTGTCTTTGGGTTCTTGGAGGCTATGCTCGCCGAGTCTGCTGACCTTGGGCACAACAGTGTTAACCTTCAACACCTGGCTAAGGTCAATTTCCCAGATTTCTTCCTGAAAAGCTACTCTTTTTCCCATTTATTTAGAGGCTGTTGTCTTTGGAAGGAAGTCACTATGGGCAGCTCACACTTACGGGTGTGCTGCTATAAACATTTACATGCATGATTCCACTCCTAGGTATTTACCCAAAGGACACAGAAACATTAATTCCAAAGGGCACCTGCACCCCTATATTTATAGCAGCACTATTTATAATAGCTAAGCTATGGAAACAACCCAAATGCCCAAAAATAGATGACTGGATCAAGAAGAAGTGTTATATAGACACCGTGGAATATTACTCAGCAATCAAAAAAGATAAACTCATGCAATTTGCAGCAACATGGATGTTGCTAGAAGGTATCATGCTCTGTGAAATAAGCCAGAAAGAAAAAGAAAAAATACCAGATGGTCTCACTCATAGCAGGAATCTAGAAAACCTAACTAAGGGACTAGGAAAAAGAATAACTATAATACAGAAAAAATCAAAATCAACAAGCAACTATAAACCAGAGACACACTATGGGGGGAAGGGGAGAAGAGGGATTTGGGTCAAAATAAAGGGGGTGAAATTGTATGGGGAATATAAAAAAAATAAATCTTAATAAAAAAATAAAGCAGAAAAAAAACCATTTACATGCATGCAGAGTTTTTTTAATATCAGTTTTCTTTTTTTAAAAGATGTATTTATTTATGCATACAAGAACTGGGGTACAGGCCAGAGATGTGGGGGTTGAGAGGATTCACCAGAGACAGAGTGGGGGGCAGAACAGGCAGCTAACTGAAATACACTGCTCAGGGGAGCAGTGGACGAGTCAAGAGAGGTCTGCTGCGCCATGTGGGTCACCTCCCCAACTGCACACAGCTTCCTAGTTGCGTCTTAACCCCTTGTGCCTCCAGGGAGGCCCCCAAATATAAGTCTTCAAATTATTTGGGTAACTAGCTGGGGCAGTGATCGCTGGGCTGTATGTCAGGTTTTTGGGTTTTCAAAGAAACTGTCAAAGATCTTTCACAGTGACCTCACCCTTTTACATTCCAGCCGGCAGTGTTGAGGCTCCTGTTGTCCACATCCTGGGCAGCACCTGTGCAGGGTTTGTATTTTTCAGCCCCTACCAGGTGTGATGGCATCACTGTTGTTCTTTTTGTCTTTCCCTAGTGCCCCGTGATGCTGAGCATCTATTCATGTTCTTCCTTGTCGTCTGTGTCTCTTCCTGGTGACGTGTCTGTTAAACTCTTTGGTCCATTTTTCAAATGAGGCACCACTCATTTACAACACTGTTGTTGTCCCTTTTAAAATTGTGTTATTTCTTTCTGCTCATTGAGTTTTAAGTGTTATTTTGTAAATTCTAGATACAGTCCTTGATCAGATTCATGATTTGCAAATGTTTCCCCCACTCTGTGTCCTGAACTCCTGTGCTGACAGGAAAACAAGCATTGTTGTCCAGACAGAAGCATGGATATATATTTTTTTTTTGAGAAGAAAAATGATAAATCACTAACTGGCTTTGATCAGAAGTCCTAGCTGACAGGGGTGTTGGGAGGGTGACTTACCCATGTGTGTCCTTGAGTGTTATTTAAATTTTCTTGTATGTGCATGAAATATGCTTTTAAAAGTAAATTATACTACATTACTCAACTTATAACACTCCTCACACATCACGACCAAATCACGTGTTAAGACCAGACTGGCACGTGTGTTACCAGTGATGGACCCGCACATCATAGTCGCTAAAGTCATGGTATCCCTTTGGGTTCACTCTGGTGTTGTCCGTTCTGTGGGTGTTGTTGGACAAATGTACAATGACCTGTGTCCATCATTATTTTCACTGCCCATAATGTCTCTGTGCTCCAACGAAACAAGTACACAGTGAAGGAATCTATCATTAAAATGAAAAGACAATATTGAGTCGGAGAAAATATTTGCACATCATCAATCCAACAAGGAGTTACTATCCAAGATCTACAAAGAACTCCAAAACACGGAAACAACCCAATCAAAACAGGGGCAGGGGAGCCAAATAGGTACTTTGCTAAAGAAGACACACATGTGGCCAATAGGTACATGGATGCATGTTTATCATCATGTGCTGTCAGGAAAATGCCAATTAAAACCACAATGAGTTACCACCTCACACCTGTGAGTTGAAGGGTGTGGAGGGAAAGGAACTCTGGCACATGGTGGGTGGGGATGAAGTCTGGTCCTGTCAGCGGGCTGAATGAGGGTTCCCAGGACCCTCAAACCTGTACACTCTACATGGGATCTGCCATCAGCAGAATAAAGACAAAATCTAATGCCTAACATCTTTGTTAGAAAAGTGGGCCTCCCCGGTGGCGCAGCGGTTGAGCGCTGGGTTGCGAAGCTGCCCGCAGCCTCTGCAGCGCTGGTTCAATCCCCAGCTGCTCCCTGGCCACTGGAGGAGGGTCCCACATGGTGTGCAGACCTCTCCTGCCGCCCGCTGCTCCCCTCTGCCTACTCTGATCCCCGCTCTGGCTCTGGTGAATTCTCTCACCCTCCCACGCTCTGACTGTACCCAGTGCTTGTATAAATAAATAAACAAACAAACAAACAAACAAACAAATAAATCTTCAAAAAAAAAAGAGTATCCTTCCTTTTAAGAAAAAAAAAGAAAAGAAAAGAACTTTAACACAATGAGTGTGCAATAGAGAATCAGTGTGCAATAGGGAAAGAGAAGAGAAAGAATATAGATAAATAGTTCCCAATTAAGCACCCAAAGCTACCTGTCCCCTCATGGGTAAATGCCCAGCCAAACAGGCTTGGCTCACAGCAGAACCACTGAGGCCCAAAAGCCTGCCACAGTCTAGGGCACCTACTGGTGACCCATGGGACAGGGGCAGGAGGGGCCAGGCAAGTCTGGAAGGACAAGAGCAAAATCAAATCCACATCAAGATAAAGGCTGCAATTGTCAGGCTCCCCTGTGCCGCGGACCAGCACAGCAGTAGGCAATGAGGCCGTCTCAGGGTTGAGAGACTGCGCAGGGTGGTCAGGGATTCGGTTAAAGAAATGACAAACAGACACACTTCAAGAGAGAGTGTAAATCTGAGTGCGTCTTTATTAAGCTAGTGGTCAGTATATATATGTTTTTCTAAAAGCATAGGAACAGTGAACATCAAAGAGATCAGTTTGCTCATAGATTTAGCTTAATTGACAGGGCAGTGATTTATGTCCGAAGTTACATCTAGCCTCATTCCTAATTGGACAGGCTATAAATTCTTTCTACTGTTCTATATAATTATTTTCTAGTTGCACTAACTTTCATAATTAATTGTCATGGGTGAATTTATTTTATAATGCAGTTAATATCAAAGGTACTAAAGTTAAGCACATAATAGAAAGATTATTAAACTAACAATTCTATTATAACACAGTGTTTAGTAATGTTTCATTTGCATTAACCTAATTATTAAATTAGGTATGTTTTTTAATTAGCAATCAATGACCAGAAAAAGGAAAGATTTTAGAAAGACAGTTGTAGCAGAATAAAGTTTGTGGGCCTTGAGAAAGCGAGATAAGGTTCCGTGTGGTCAGCATCCCTTTTAATTCTTTGTGGCGGCTTCTGGTAGTTGTTATCTCTTGGCAGGCATTCGGCTTCTCTGCATCTTAGGGAGTTTGCTGTTCTCCCCCTGCGCGCATGGTTCCTTGCCCACGCCGGACCTCAGGGACCATGGCAACAGCCATTAGCCCTGAGGGTCACTGCAGGGGGGGGTGCAGCACCCCTGGGTCTCTCACCCACGTCTCTGTCTCTTTCACATGTCTCTGTCCATGTCCCCAACTCCCTGGCACAAGTCCAAGCCTGGAAGTTGAGGAATGTCACTACTAGTAATGAATGTTACTGAAAAGCTTGAATTCATTCTCCTCCTACAGCGCACACAGACACCTTCACTGCTCACGCGGCTCTGGAGGCAAAGGGGAAAGTGTGGCTTCTCCTTCCCAGGAGAGAAGTGGGTCTCAGTAGGGGGGTTTGTGGGTCACTTGCCCCCTCGGGTAGAAGAGCAGCTCTCATGGGGCCCTGGAGGTGACCTTACCCCGTGTCTGCGGTGCCCACGTGGAGAGAGGGGTCTCTAGGCATCTCTGCCCTTGACGTCCATCCTCACTGTCTGTGCTGCAGAAGCTGTTTCTGCCTGAGGTGGACGCTCACCCTGGGGCTCACAGATCCTGCTTGTCCTTTGGCCTCTCTCTGGGATGACGGCCACGACTGCTGTTTACTAAAAGAACATCATCATTGGGCCTCCCCTGGTGGTGCAGTGGTTGAGCGCTGTCCACAGCCTCTGCAGCACCGGTTTGTTCCCCGACCGCAGGCGAGGGTCCCACCAAAAAAAAAAAAAAAAAAGAACATCATCATTTCTGTTAAAAGTCTAAGCTATTTCCTCACTAGAGAATCTCAGATGTTCCCCCTCCCTGATGTTATGTTAAACCCAGTAGCTCCCCCAACACTAACCTATGAGCATCTTCTATGATTTCATTCACAGACATTTGTCCACCATCTGCAGATCCCCAGGAGGGAACAGGAGTGTGTGCGTGGACTGTGGACCCTCAATAGGTCTCTCACACGTGTGCTCACAGGCCTTATTCCTCCTGCTCCTGTGCATGTCCACAGGGCGTCTGTCCTGAAATCCTCCCTGTTGCTTCAATAATGATGTATTGGATCACCTCAGTAGCCATAAAAGGACTCATAAAACAGGTATCCTTTTGCTTTAACTTTGATTCCTCATTTTCCCTCTATATCAACATCCTTTCAGTGAGAAGGTTTGAAGTGTTTGGGGAGAAACAGGAACCCTCTGCTACATGGTCCCCCTCCTAGATGATGTTGTCATCAGGGCTCACGGCCTTATGGTCGCATCTCCTAGTGCACAGCGCTCCCCGGGCAAGGACTGGTCATGGGAGACAGACTTACAACTTCCTGTGATCTCAATTTTTCTCACCATTTGTTTCCTGCTTTTTCCATCAGAGATGAGCAGGAGGAGGTGAGTGTCCAGCTCCTCTCCGGGAATCCTCAGCCTTTGTCCTCCTTCAGGCATGAGGGGACAAGCAGGGACAGGGAGTCAGGGTCCCGGCTGTGTCCAGGTTCTGCCATCACTGGCCTGATGGTCTTTTGATTATTCACCCTCATCTAGATAACAAGAATGAATTTGAAGTTATTTTTAGCTCAAATCCTAACACTCTCTGGCAGGCATGGATTTTGTTTTTAAGATTCATTTATTTTTTTTTAATTTATTTATGCATACAAGAACTGGGGTACAGACCAGAGGTGTGGGGGTGAGAGGATTCACCAGAGATAGTGGGGAACAGAACAGGCGGATGGGCTGAAATACACTGCTAAGGGGAGCAGTGGGTGAGTCAGGAGAGGTCTGCTGCACATGTCGGTATCTCCCTGGCCGGGGATCGAACTCGTGCTGCAGAAGCTGTGGACAGCTTCATAGGGTGCATCTTAACCCCTTGTGCCACCAGGGAGGCCCAAGATTTATTTATTCATACTTATAAGAACTGCGGTGCAGGCCAGAGGTGTGGGGGGGGGGTGAGAGGATTCACCAGGGACAGAGTGGGGAGCAGAACAGGCAGACTGACTGAAATACACTGCTGAGGGGAGCAGCAGGCAAGACAGAAGAGGTCTGCTACACCATGTGGGTAGCTCTCTGGCCTGGGATCTAACTTGTGCTTCAGAGGCTGCAGATAGCTTCACAATGTTGTGCTTAACCCCTTATGCCACCAGGAGGCCCAGGCATGAATTTTTGCAGCTTCACTTGTCACTTTCTCAGGCCAGAACAGAGAAGGGGGGGTCAGGTGGGCACAGGACACCACACCCTGCAGCGGGACAGTCACCAGTTCCACTCTCAGGTTATGTTAAAACAGGGCAATGTTGGGGACAGTCACTGTCTCTGAGTCCTCATCCATGTGCTCACACTTGCAAGACAACACTCAGGCTCAGGGTGTGAAAGCAACAGGGTTTATTAAAAAGGGGAGACTGCAAACAAGGAAGGAGTGTCTAAGCCCAGAAATGGTCATCCGTCCTACCTCAGACAGTGTCCTCAGTGTCCAGTGGTCTGAAACAAAGGCTACTCATACAAGCCGTGCTATGACAGCCTGGAGCTGGTGACAACAGGTAAGCAGTGGACCAGGCGCCAACTCCCGGTGGCAGCTGGAGGTGAGCCCAGGTGGAGCTGCTCAGGTGATGCTGCAGCAGCCAGCAACAGCTGTCCAAAGGCCAGGCGGACAGCACCAGACCCTGGACTGGACACTGCTAGATGCAATAGCACCAGGAGATGGTTCCCAAGGATGAGAAGAGGTGGACAGCTCTCAGAGGAGGTCGGACACAGGTCAGCAGTGCTGGTCAGCACTGGTCCAGCAGCAATGGTGCCAGAGATGCCAGTTTACATCTGATAAAGATGCCATTGTACCAACAGCAATCAGCCTTAGAGAGGCTGGGCATAAGCCACCAGCAAACAGCTCCTTTAGAAACCCCAGGGACAGCCTGACGATGTTGTCTGCAGGCGGTGTTAGAGCCAGGGCCAGAGGCAGGTGTAGCCATCAGGTCTCAGCAAAGGTCTCTGGAAACGGTTTCATACTCTGCAGAGGTCCTGGCAAAGATCTTTCTAGAAGTACCAACAAATCTTTAGACGACTAGTTGTCTATCAAGTGGCTCAGGCTGGCTGCTGCTCTGGCTTGTATCCTCTTCAGGGCGCCGCCTTTCAAGCTTGATTGGCCCCTTTACAATCCCAGCTGTTTGGTTGGTGTCAGTGGAGCTCCAATCAGATTGGTCCATTTAGATGCCATCCAGGCATCTTTTTGAGACCATACAGGTCTCAAAAACCTTGAATGGTGGGGGGCTCCCTGGTGGCACAGGGGTTAATGACACAGCACAATCAAGCTATTGCCAGCCACTACAACATGAGTTCGATCCCCGGCCAGGGAACCAACCCACGTGGCACAGCAGACCTCTCCTATCTAGCCATTGCTCCCCTTAGCAATGTATTTCAGTAGATCCGCCTGTTCTACTCCCTACTCTGACTCTGGTGAATCCTCTTACCCCATAAACCTCTGGCCTAAACCCCAGTTCTTGTGTGCATACCTAAGTAAAAATAAAAATCTCTTTTAAAACACACAAACAAAACAAAAAAAAACCTTGAATGACACCTGTGAGAGCTTGAATCTGATTGGTCCATTATAATTCTGGCACTGTGTTCCTAAATGAAACACCTGTCAGTGTGTCCAGATGCCTGAGGTCAGATAGTCTCACCCTGGAGTGCAGGCCGCTGTCACTCAGAGGGCATCAAACAGGCCCGTAGGTTGCATGCAGTAAGGTTCCCTCTCCCCCCAGCATCAGGGATCACAGTGGATGTGGGCTTCAGCAGGGCCAGATGCTCACCTGAGCATCCAGAGCAGGCACCCCTCTATCACAGCCCACCAGGCTGGTCTCCCACCTGCCATAGCACAGCCCAGGCCAACGCTGCCAGAGCTCAAGGAGGCCCACAGTCCGCATGCTGAGTTTGGGCCTAGAATGCCATGGGCCTCTCTCCCCGTGGCTTCTGTCAAGGCTTGCTACTGAAGCGTGCCTCAGCAAAGCTGGTCGTACCCCACCACTTGCACCAGGCTTCAGGGATCCAGATTAAATGTAGAAGCAGGAAAATGACCCCTGGGCAAGTCTGCTCCCAGAGGACAAATTGACCAGAATAAAACTGGACCTGCTGTTCCCTCTTGTGGTGGCTCCTGGCAGCGTGGACAGCACACAGTGACCTCAGCGGGTCAGAGAGTCACTCAGCTGAGAGCAGGCCTGGCAGAAGCTGTGGCCACAGGAAATGCTTCCAGTGCCTCCTGTCTCCAGGCAGATGCTGCAGATCACTTCTTCCAGGGGGGGTCCAGTAGTAACCCCAAGGCCATGACTGTCCTGCAAGGTGGGTGAGGAAGGTGAACAAGGGAGGGCAGAGGAGACGCTCAGGGAGGAGGTGACCACACCTGCCCTGGTGAGACCGCAGGAGCCTCCTGCCTGCCCTGCACACGCTCACCCTCTCCAGTCTCTGCTCCCCACGGCGCCCCAGGACTTTCTCAACATGGACCCTCACCTGCCTTCTCTGCTCCCCACACCAGGCAGGGAGGGCTCACAGGACCTGTCATCCCCTCCACTTTCTCTCCCATCTCACCTGCCTCCAGCACCAGAGCAGCATGAGGAGGAATTTTTTTTTAATTTGACTTGTCAATAGAAGGGCTGGCTGGGCAGGTAGTGGGCGCCCGTCACTAAGAGGACCCAACCCTCACTCTGGATGTTTCCAGTGTTTGTGACCACACTGAGGTCTCAGCCTCCTCAGCTCGGAGACCCTTCCTCACTGCAACTGCCACAGCAGGGGGCCCTGGGTGGTCAGAACCCCGGGTGGCCCAATGTGTGGCCTAGGCTGCGCTTCTGAGTCTCACTCCCCACAGTCATTAGTTACGCTGGGATCATGGTATCTGACAACTTCTAGGGTGTCGTGGGTTAAACTGAGTAATTCATGCAAATGTTTCTCTTATTTTCATTGTTGATGTTTTTCCCTTTTTTTTTTTTAGTTTGCATTATGAAAACTCAATTCAACACTTTCTCCTTCTCCCAGGTTTTTTCCTAATTGCACAGCCTTGTTACAGCAACAACCCAAATAAAAGAACTTTTATAGTAAAAAAAAAAAACTCACCTCCAATCCCAGTAGCAAATATCATAATGATACTTACCTTTCCGTGCTCTCCTCCAGGGTGGCCATGCGTACAAGGAGATGCATCCTGAACACTAGTGGGGAGAGGCGTGGGGGAAGCAGCCTGGGTTTGACCTGACATCCTCTCCCTGCTGCACATGGAGGGTTACGCTGGGGAGACAGGAGAGCCCCAGAATGAGAAAGAAACGTCAGTTTGCCCCTCTAACATTATATCTTTCCCTAGGAGCTGAGGGAGACCCTGGTGGGTCCGCTAAACTTGAGCAGCCTGTTCAGCCGCCATTTTTGTGACCTGCAGTTCTGCATTCCTGCACAAGGTCAGAACTGCCCGGTCACTCAGTCACCGGAGCCAGACCTTACATGGTGCCTTGCAAATCTTTCAAGAGAGAAAGCTTGATCTCCCTGGGAAGGCGATGCATCACGAGGTGTGACAAGGGAGCCCAGAAGCTGACCAGTGAGCTGCCTTGTTGATAAGATTAGGCCCATGGTCCAGGGTCTGGGGTCTGGTTTCGATTCCAACACTTGATCATCAAGCAGATAAGAATTATCTGGTCAGCAGACTCCTGTCCCCCTAAAGCCCAAGACGACGTTCCTTATTTCACCCATCCTTTCCTCCTTGTCCTCCTACCCCACGTAACTGACGCTGTATGATTATTCTAGCAATAAAAACGGCCCGGATCTTCCTCTTCCGCAGCATCCTTCATCATGTAGCCTGCTCCACGACTCCCGTTTCTTTATCAGTGTGGTGTTGCCCAACGCAACAGACCCTGTTCCATCTCTCCTCCCTTCCTGGACTGTAGACAAAGGCTCAGCTCAGGAACTGGGGTGACCTGGGCTAATCCTGCCCCTGGGCCAGGCCAGTGGGGGACACACATTCCTCCCTCCCCCTGTGTGGCTCCCTCCATCTCTGGTCTATTTTTTTTTTTTTTATAGAGGCATGTTTATTTATTTATTTGTTTGTTTGTTTGTTCTGTTTACACATGCACTGGGTACAGTCAGAAGCACGGGAGGGTGAGAGAATTCACCAGAACCAGAGCAGGGAGCAGAGCAGGCAGAAGGACCGAAGTACACTGCTGAGGGGAGCAGCGGATGGCAGGAGAGGTCTGTGCGCCATGTGGGACCCTCCTCTGGTGGCTGGGGAGCAGCCGGGGATCAAACCGGCGCTGCAGAGGCTGAGGGCAGCTTCGCAACCCAGCGCTCAACCGCTGCACCACTGGGGAGGCCCTTCTCCATCTCTGGTCTAGAGAGAAAGTAGCTGAAGCGCATGGAACAACCTTATTTTGAGGCCCGTGGGTTTTCTATGGTGATTCCAAAGAAGATGAATGTAGGGGACTGAAGATGAACATTGGCGACTGGGGGAGGGAGCTGTCAGGGGTGAAGTTACCACCACATCCTAGCAGGGGCCTGGAGCAGGGGTCCTGCCCAGCTCCTTACACCTCAAACCAACCATGAGATATTTCTAAACCTCAGCCTCTTCTTCAGGTCCAATGCCTTTTCAGTCCTGCTTGGAAACTGCTTCTCCACAGAACTGCATTTACTGAGGTGTTGTTCTGGCACTCTTTACTCTGTGTGCGATTTCAATTCATTTATTCTGGGGCTTGATGTTAATTGTCTTCCCATCATCTTGTGTTGTATATCCTGTCATTCTTGTTACACACACACACACACACACACACACACACTCCCCTCTCCTTGGGAACCAGACCCTCACTCAGCACTGGGGTTACTCTGACCCTCTGTCTCTGGTCCCCTCAGAGCCGCCCTCTCTGCAGTGTCTCTACTCAGCGGTGTCTGAGCAGCCCCAGGAGTCCCTGCACCTCCTGCCTCTGACCTTGTGGGAAACCAGCCCCTCAGCCTGCATGACAGTGAGGAGGCGAAGGCAAAGTCCTGAGGTCAGTGACTGCTGGAGGACAATTTGCTTTTTTTGTTTCTTTTTCCCCTCATTGTACTACTCAGTTGAGGTAACATTGCTTTGCACACTGTATGTGTTCAGAGGCCCAGGGTCACCCCTCTTCAGATGTTTGTTACCACATCACGCCTACCATAAGGGCACCCACAGTCTTCACCATAGTTCACTGGGCCTTCTTCCTACCTTGTTTCCTGCTCTTACCCCCACCCCATACCTTCAATTCCACAGTCATATTTCTAGAGTTTGTTTTGGTTTAGTTTCACCTGTGCCCGCTTTCTTTCTTTATATTCCATATATGAATGAAATCATCCAGTATTTAACTTTCTCCTTCAAACTTATTTCACTTAGCATAATCCCATCCATATCTATCCTTGTTGCAAAGTCAGTATTTTTCTTTTTCATGGCTGAGTAGTATTCCATTGTGTATACGGTTTGTGTTCTTTATCCCCTCACCTGCCGTTGGGCACTTAGGTAGTCTCCATTGCTTGGTTATGGTAGACAGTGCTGCAGTGACCATAGGAGGCGCATATTACTCGGAATTAGCATTTTACGTTCTTTGGATAAATACCAAGGAATGGAATGCTTGACCATGGGACAGGTCTATTTTGAATATTTTGAGAAAACTTCATTTGTTTTTCATAGGGGCAGGACCAATGTGCTATCCATAGAAAAGAGAGGTTCCAGGTTACCGCCCCACCCAAGGAAATGTGGGGCTGAGCAGGGATGAGAAGCTAAGGAAGAGGAGGAAGACGTGGATTGAGATGAGGAAAGAAGACTGGAGGAGGCACATGGAGCAGAGAGACATGTGAAGAAGCAGCCAGGCTTGTTCCTCAGGCTTGGACTTGTGCCAGGGAATTGGGGACTCAGAAAGAGACATGTGAAAGAGACAAAGACTTAGGTGAGAGTCCCATGGAGACGCTGACAATGGCAGCTGTTGTCTTGATGTGGATTTTGATTTTGCTCTTTTCCTTCCAGACTTGACTGGCCCCTCCTGCCTCTGTCCCATGGGTCTCTACCAGTAGGTGCCTTACCCTTGTGGCAGGCGTTCGGGCCCAGTGGGCCTGCTTTGGGCCAACCCTGTTTCTCTGGGCATTTACCCATGAGGGGATGGGTAGCTTTGGGTGCTTCACTTGGGAACTATTCTAACTATACTCTTTGTATTCTCTCTATTGCACAATAGTTGTATTAAAGTTCTTTTCTATTGAAGGTCTTAGGCTTTAGAGTATGTTTTGTCTTAATTCAGATGATGGCAGATCCCATGTAGAGTGTACAGGTTTAAGAAACCCTGGAAAACCCTCATTCTGCCCACTAACAAGACCAGACTTCATTCCCACCCACCATGTACCAGAGAGAGTTCCTTTTCCTCCACACCCTTCAGTGGGTCATTCTCACAGGTGTAAGAGGGTAACTCATTGTGGTTTTAATTGGCATTTTCCTGACAGCACATGACAAACATTTATCCATGTACCTATTGGGTATCTGTATGTCTTCTTTACAAAAGTATCCATCTAGCTCCTCTGCCCTGTTTTTATTGAGTTGTTTTCTTGTTTTGCAGTTCTTTGTAGGTCTTGGATAGTAACTCCTGCCAGGGACCAGCCTCTGGCAAAATGTCGTGTCAGGGGTTCCTGAAAGGATGAGACAGCCTCAGCGAAAACGAAAGGACTGAAACTTAGGGGCTGAGGGGAAGGGAATGAGGAGACACCGACACTTGGTGAGGTGTTAGTATCTTCTGCCGAGAGGCTCAGCAGGTTCTTTATTTGTACATTTTTTGCAAGCAGTGAGATGACATTAGCATGTGCATAGAAACAAAGCAGAAACAATCAGTGCATCTCTTTTTCTATGGGCTTTTCGCCACTACGTGCTCTCAGCAAGAAGGCAACCTTCAAGGCTAATAAAAAACTAAGCCTTACACTAGAACTCATTGTTTCAACCAAACAATAACCTAAGACAGTAGATAGCCGCCAGTACATCCCTATCAGCCAAAGCCTAAGCAAGAAAAGACTTTTTTTTATTCTCATGGCCTTCACAGCAGGAGCTGGCTGCTACTCAGCTATCAGAACTTTTTTTATTTAGAAACTCCTAACTCAAATAGCTTCATTTAAAAACTTTCCCAAGAAACTTCAAAGGAAGGCAAAAGAAGGACCCACTATAATTATTGTATTGTAATGCTTGTCAGGCATGTTCAACAAACCATCTCCCATTGTCAAGTGGGCCAAACTGCCCAACAACTAATTTCTAAACAAACAATTTTTCGTGTTATTTACTTACAATATGCTGATACATATAATTTATTGCCTAATATACTTTCTGATAAATTTTTTCTCTCTATGACCAAGAACAAAAAGCAAAGGGATACCAGATCTTCAGCCCCACGGTGTGAGGCCTTTTCTCTTAGCTGCTTGTCAGTATCCTATCTGGATGGAGCAACAAGGCCTCTTGCAGCAAACTCCTTTTTGGATTGATGATGTGCAAATATTTTCTCCAACTTGATATTGTCTTTTCATTTTAATGAGTTTCCCCCACTATATAGAAGCTTTTTAGTCTCATGTGATTCCATTGGTTACTTTTTTGCTTTTGCTTCCTTGGAGCACAGAAGACATTAGGGACAGTGAAAATACTCTGCATGATATTCTCATGATGGACACAGGTCATTATACATTTGTCCAACACCCACAGAACGGACAACACCAGGGTGACCCCTGAGAAAAACCATGACTGTGCAACTATGATGTGCGGGTCCCTCACTTGTAGCCCACATGCCAGTCTGATCTTAATACATGATTTGGACATGATGTGTGAAGAGTTTTATAAATTGAGGAATGAAGTGTAATTTAGTTTTGAAAGCATATTTCACGCTCATGCAAGAACATTTAAATAACACTCAAGGATACGCATAAGTCAGTCATTCCCTTCCATCCCCCAACATTCCAGTCAGCCAGTATCTGCTCAAAACCAATTAGCAATTTATCTTTTCTTTTCTAAAAAAATATATCCATGCTTCTGTCTGGACAATAATGCTTGCTTTCCCGTCAGTAAAGGAGTTCAGTCACAGAGTGGGGGGAAACATTTGCATATTACAAAACTGATAAAGGACTGTATCAAGAATTTACAAATAATGCTTAATACTCAATAATCAGCAAGATATAAACCAATTTTAATAAGGACAAAAAAACTGTGTTATAAATATAGCAAAAAAAAAATTGACTTCCAGGCCTCCCTTGGTGGCGCTGGTGGTTGAGCACAGCACTGTGAGGCTGTCCGCAGCCTATGCAGTGTAGGTTAGATCCCGGCCGGCGGGCAAGAATCCCACATGGCGTGGCAGACCTCTCCTGTCTCACCCGCTGCTCCCCTCAGCAGTGTATTTCATCAGTCTGCTTGTTCTGTTCCCCACTCTGTCTCTGGTGAATCTTATCACCTCCCATGCATCTGGCCTGTACCCCATTTCTTGTATGCATGAATAAATAAATTTTTTATTTATTATATTTTATTTATTATTATTTATAGACATAGCAACTTATGTAGACATAGAAAAATAAATATATGAACAAATGCTCAATATCACAGTTAAGAACAACAGTGACACCATCACCCTGCTGCCCAGGGTGTGCACAACAGGAGCCTCATCGGGTTCATTGTAAAAGATCCTTAGGGGCTGAGAGACACATCAGAGCCCTGGGCACTGTCGCTGCCTGGTTGAGAACAAAACAGAACCTGGTCAAAGATGAGACCACAGGAAGGACTGATGAGGGTGACTCCCCCATGGAGTCCATTTACACTGTCCCCACGGGCTCAGGGATCAAACCCCAGATCCACACTTACCTGCGGCCTCAGTGTAGCTTCCTCCTTGTCCTACTGTGGGAAGAAGCATCATGGGAGACCAGGGAGCAGTCAGGTCAGAAGACCTAAAGGAATCTTTTAATCCTGCACAACAGGAAGTTTTCAGAACTGGGACTAAAGATCCAGGTCAGGACTGAGAAAAATGAAGAAAGGAGGTGAGGGGGGACTGGACCAAATGCCCTCTGGGAATGCTCACCCAGAGGACTAGGCCATAAAGATAAAGCGATAAGCATAACATATGGGGAAAGACAGACCTGTTAGATAAGGAATGTGAAGATCCCCCACTCAGTAGCAAATTAAGTGAGACAGCCGAAAACTAACCAATCACAAAGAGACTGGTAGAGCTTTAGAATAATGAGGGAAAAAAGGTATATATTCCCTGAGACACGACTCCACTTTGGCTTCCTTGCCCCTCCCAGGCCTGGTTCCCTGGCCTGGGAGTCCCACTTTATTTCTGTTCTTTTTCTCCTCAATAAACTTTTCTTTCTATAAACAAAGCTGCCTCTTCTCGCTTGCTTGCCTGAGCGTCTGCGAAATTCCTGCTGCGGCTTCGTGAGACACCAACCCGTGGGGGTCTAGTGGCTGGGGCTCAGAGCTGCCCTGCAGCCTGGGATCCGTTCCTGGCTGGGAGACTAGGCCTGACAATTCCGGTATCAGAAGGAAGCAGCATGGAGCCAGGAGACCTGGAGGAGGCACATGGAGCCAAGAGACAAGTGAAGAAACTGTGCTTGCCTTTTGGTCGTGGACGGGGTGACACAGATGTGGGTGAGACCCGTGGGGAGGTGGCAATGGCGTTTTTTGTCTTGATTTTGATTTTACTCTTTTCCTCCCAGACTTGTCTGGTGGTTTCTGACCCTTTTCTGTGGGTCCCCCTGGAAGGTGCTCTAGACTTGGTACAGGCTTTGGGGCCTTGCCCTGGGCCAATACTGCTTGGGTGGACTTTTTCCCACAAGGGGACGGGTAACATTGGGTGCTTGATTTAGAAACTGTATCTTTGCCGTTTCTGTATTGTTTCCTAATTGTATTAAAGTTCCTTCCCATTAAAGTCGCATATGTTTTGTGCTGATGCGGCAGATGGCAGAACCCCTTAGAATAGGCAGGTTTGTGGGGTCTGGGCTGCCCTTCTCCCTGCCCTGTAACAATATGCTTATATGTTAGTTTAAACTTTATAGGTTAGTTAGAAAAAAATCCCTCTGTCTCCCTTCCCCCAAGTAACTTCCTGTCCTTTGTTTCCCTTATCCCTTAGTTAATCCTTCACCATGGTAAACATAGAAATGTTAGTTTCAGTCACATAAGTTTTTGCTAGTAATAAAATGATTGTTTAAGATAAATAACTATTTTAAGAACACTTTTGTTTAGCAACTGTGCCTTCTTCAAAATAAAGAATGTTACAACCTCTGCTGAAGGGCAAATAAACCCCTGGCTGTTCTAGAGGAAGATGTGATGATTGTTATCTTCCTACTCTAATGCATTTGCTTATGTACTCTGGGTTTGCTTGTAATGTATAAAGGGCTGCTGAGACCCTCAGCAGGATGATGTCTGCACCCTGATCAAGTGTTTGCATCTCCTCACTCCCTCTCCCCCTAATCCCTCAGATTTGTCCACGCCCTCTCATCCTTACAGGAACCCCTGACAGGACCGTTTGCCGCCGGGTCTGGTCACCGGCATTATTACTTCTTTACTTTAGAATATTAATAACCAATGTATGCTAAGAAAGCATTTTTAAGAAAATAACTTTCTGTAAATGTAAGGATAATCATACAATTGTATGATTTGAAAAAAAAAAAAGTTACCTATTGTTTCACTACTGAAAGGTGCATGCAGGAGGCCTGAATGCAAAAACCCACCAGGAAGCCCACCTGGGAACAGGAGTGCTGAAGCCTGCCTAGAGAATGCAGACAATGAACCTCCCCCGCCCCCCCTACAAACCTTTTCTCAGACAAAGAAACTCCCCCAGCCCTACAAATCTTTTTGTGCCCTACAAACCCACTGCCCCATCTGACCTCCTCACCCTATAAAAGCCTGCTTCCCCTGACAATGTGTGCAGCTTCAAGGACCCCACACCTTGGGTCCCTGAGGTCCGTCTGTGGCGCAATGAATTTTCCCTTCCTTTGAGAAATTTAGCCTGGCTCTCCTTTTCTTTACCGTGCCGAACCTTTCACCTGGTGCGTTGGCCGGGAACGGGGTTCAATCCCACGTGGGGACCCTGCCCCGTCCCGAACCCTCCACTCTCCCTCTCCTTCACTCTCTCTCTTTCTACCTCTCCCCGTGGAACTGGAAGCCAGGAACCCCTCAGAGCTCACTAAGACTTAACAGGCCGGCCTCCCTCCCCCACCCTCCATTTGATATCCTAAGAGGGACACTCACTACCAGATCAACGGATCAACGCAATCCCGCATTCCAGCAGACTCCCCCTTGTGGTGCTTCCTAAAGCCCTTGGCCCTCTACATTTAAAGCCAGATGTGAGACCTAAGCGCCTCATTTTTTATTGCTCCACGGCCTGGCCCAAATATGAACTGGAGAGTGGCTCTAGGTGGCCGGAAATGGGCTCTTTTGTTACAGGGCAACCCCGGTCCAGCAACCTTCCCTGTGGTGGTGATGGGATTTGTCTTTCCCAATGTCCTGATGGCTTTGGTCTGGAGTGGGGGTGGAGTCCACAAAGCCTGTATGGAATTGGCTTTAGGACATCCTATCCCTCTAACATTTTGACCCCAAAATTCTAACCGACTTTTTTGCCGTAGGCAAAATAAGTGGCCTGTAATTCCCTTAGGCCCAGGCTGTCTTTCTCTTGCGCTCCAGCCCCGATATAAAACGGGTTGTCTTTTCCCCTTATTATTTTTACTACAGAAGTAAAAATCTGCTCTAACATCAACTTAGATTCCCAGACCTTAAAATATTATTCCTCCTGTACAAACACTAAGTCATTCCAAACCTTTACATAACCAGAGTTCTGTAGTATCGGGCCAAGCACAAATTTATTCTATAACACAGCTACCAAGCCTTTTATCAGTTAGTCAGTCTCAAAATTATGGTTAAGTTCAGCCACACATAATGTGCTATCTATTGTTCATTTACAGGTTTATAGGTCCAGCAAAGTTGAAAAATTGTCATCTTTATACAAAACATTGACTTTTTTTCTGGGTCACCTCAGACCACGACCTCTGAAAATCAGACGCTAAACCATTTATCTAGTCAGCAAGAGGTATTATCTTCAGTTACAAATGAGAATTACTCTGCTCAAACAAGGGATTTCTCTTTAGTTAGCCAGTCACAGAGTTATTCATCTGGTCACTAAACATCAGTTATTGAATAAAACAGGCTGCCGCCACCAGTCTTAATACCAACCCCTTCTCATTTCCTCCTTGCATAGGTGAGTCTGCTGCTCTAATTAAAACATTCTCCTTTATCACTTGAAGGAAACCAAGGCCACCGTTAACACATTCCTTCAGTTGTTTTTATCTCTGAAGCCTTCCTAAACTCTTCAGAGGTCCCCTCCTGCACTGTCCCTAAAACTGCCTAATTATCCTAACTTGCCCTATGTCTCATTCCTCCCCTTCTGCGAATGGAAACCTTAACTGCAGTCAGGGAAAGGGCGTCGTTCTGATCAGTAACTGCTTCCTGCTGAAAGTGGGCGATGAGGGGAAACAGTCAGGGCTCCACCGCAGGGCGACGATTTTAGGGACCTCGAAAGGACAGTGGAAGAGTCATAGTTCGATGGTCTCCAGGTGAGAAATGACCTCAACGAAGGCATTGAGGATGTAAGGCCCAAGCAAGAGAAAAACAAAAACAAAAGATTTTAGTTCAAGAGTAAGGAGGTCACAAATTTTTTTAACTTTAGCCATTAATAGGTCTAGGGCTCTAGGGTTTTATACATACTTAATTTTACTGTAGTTATTAAAATGTGGCCCTTTAAATGTTAGTACATAAAATATTAAATTTCAACATAATAAGGTAATTCTTCAAGATGAAGACTCAGGACATCTAAACTTTGATTATTATTGCACCTATTTTTACAGAAAAATGGAAATTTTACATCATAATTTTCTCAAACGTGAACAGACAAGTTGCAAAATCACAGACTCACCGGTACCAACCAAAATTTACAATGAACAGTTCCTGTGAATTGATGCTCAACATCAATGCGCAACGAGACCTGACCAACCATGATCATGCAAACAAAATTTTTTCACAATTATATTTTTATGTTTTATAAAACGGTCTTAAAAATATACTTTTATAAACATTTCTGGTGCAATTTTGTCAATGACAAAAAATACAAAGCTATTCTGTATTTTATTTAACCACTGAAAATGTACAAACAAGCAGCCTCGTAGCGAGCAAGGTAGCAGTGCTGTAAAGTGTCTTGGCTCAGGCTGGCCATCTGTACCAGTGAGGGGGACAATCGACCAGTAGGTCAATCCAAAGAATTGGAGTAAGGCAGAGCAAGTGGCCCCTTATTTACCAAAAAGATAATCTTTTTGTCTGCCACTTCTAGGGTCACCCGAGGCTTATTCATATAAACAGTAAACAGGGGAGCTTGTCTCACTTGTGGGCTTCTTCAAAGAAGGTCTTCTCCTGCACCGGGTTCTTCATCAGAGGCAGCTGACTGTCAAGCCTGTCCTCCCATTCTGGCCCATGGTTTGGGCTGGCCCCCTCCCTCTCTGGAGAGTGGGACAGTCCCTCTTTTCAGTGCCCTGTACGATGGCACTGAAGGCATGGCCCTGGGGACAGCTTCTTGCAGCTGCGGTATCCTGGTTGCTGGCAGTGGATGCAAGCTGGCAGCCCATTGAGAGGTTGAGGTCCCGAATGCCCTAGGGCGCATGGGGCCTTGGGTGAATCTGAGGTGGCAGAGCACTGTGATGGCAACTGCCATCTACTGGGCCCTTTTCTTGCCTCTCTCCCTTTCTTTTTAGTCTAGCTAGTCCCCTCCATATTACTGTAGGCCTTGAAGGCCATGTCCAATAAAAGTGTTAAAAGGATGCGTTCTCCAACTTTGCCCGGCTATCATTCTAAGCTGACTGGCCAGGCCAAGATGCAGCTCCAATTACAGCAAGTTCGCCCTCATTGGTGACCAGAGAGTAAGGGTGGAGTGAGGGTCCAAACTATCTCTGGAATGCAGTCTTTACCCAGCAAAACCTTAAACTGTAAAATGGCAGTTACACAAAGCAATGGCTATGAATACTTATGCTTGGTTCCACAAACACCATCAGTGATGAGTCAGGTGGACATAATGAGCACTGCTGTGGTAAATGGACAATGTCCCTGAACCCCTGGAGTCCGCTTCCCCAAACCCACAGTCCCAGTCAAAACAAAAAACCTAAATTGAGGGACAATAGTCCTGAGCAGTGCTCCTTGATGGAGGCTAAGAGTAGGAAATTTAGGGTGGAAGGATCACAAGACCTGAAACTGGAGGTGGGGGTAGAAGTGATTAACATAGTCATTAAATCAATTATGGAAATGAAAATCGCTGTGGGCCAACTGCTAGCAAGTATCAGATGCTACAGGAAGTATAAGGAGGTGCAGACCAGAGGTGGGATACAGGGATGGAGCCATTGCAGAGACTCGCTGCTCCTGACAAATCAGCCCAGTCACACCATAGAAGTAATTAATTTAACAACAGATAACAATTCCACAAAGGAATGAGCCCTCCCAATTATAACACTACCTCAGTGCCCTTTCTGGCCTGGGAAGACGCAGCTCTGCTCCCAGGGCTCTACCTGGGGCCTGCAGGCTTCTCCTCACACACCAGCCCTCTCCAGGGGCAGCTCCTCCTGCCTGCTGGTGTCTGCACAAGCATCATCTTCTTTCCTGTGTGTGTGTGTGTGTGTGTGTGTGTGTGTGTGTGTGTGCCCTCACGCCACTGAGAGGAGGACTCTGGTGAAGCTTTTCTCAGAGGTGACCTGAGAACCCCCATCTGTGACCCCAACACCTCTCCCAAACATCACTCCTCACCAGTGTCAATGTTATAAAAACAAGGAGGTCTGAGGAACTGTCATCCAGGCAAACTGGATGGGATTATGGAGCATCAAATGGACATTAGCAAAAACTGAAAGGAAAGTATGGTGTTTAGTAATTATGTCAACATTGCTTCATTAGTTGTAAAAAAAAAAAAAAAAAAAAAAAGGAACTGTACTCCTGTAGGATGTTAACAAAATGGAAATGGTGTGGGATAAACAAGACCTGTACTGCCTTCGCAACTTTTCTGTAAATCGAACAGTATTCTTTAAATGTTATTTTTTAAAATACTCTCAATATTTAATAGGTTATAGAAGGAAATATTTTCTCTTTCCAGTTTTCCCAGGTATCACCATCCAGGGACTGGAGAGAGGGGTTCTGGGAGAAAAGCTGGAAACCTCACACCCAGGGCAGGCTCCGGAGTCTTCTCTCCTCTGAGCCCTGCGGCTCTGACTCCTCACAGAGCATCTCACCCCCAGGACGCCGCCCTCTAGCACCCCCAACTCTGCCCACCTCAGCCCCCGCCCCGTCCTGGCGGCTCCACCAGAATCCGGAGCAGCGCGGCAGCGCCCCCGTGTGGCCACAGGGCTGAGCACAGGAGCCCAGAGCTGCCCTTTCTCCTGCTCAGCCAGGCCCTCCCCAGGCTCCCTGGGCCTCCAGCGGCAGGACAGGGATCTGCCACAAGGGGGCGCCCAAGTCCAGTGTCAGGTCCAAAGTCCTCAAATTTTCTTGGTCCTGTGGACAAAGGACAAAAGCAGGTTTCCAGGTCATAATGGCTGATTCCCAGATAATGGGCTGATCCCCCAAATATAGAGGTTCCTACGGTCTTAGGTGGATCCTTGGACTCCAGCGTCTCTGTACTTTGTTTCTGCTTCTGCTTCCAGGGGTGAAAGCGCCTCCTCCTGGGAATTAACATTCAATTCTACCCAGGAGCCCAGGTCCTCGCCCAGGAAAAGGACAAGGTTCCAGGAAACGCCAAGACCCGTGGGCCGACCACCCATCCACGTCTTAGAGCAGGGGGGAGCAGGAGTGATCAGAGCCAGGGAGAGACCCGGGGAGCTGGTGGTGGGGTGTGGTGGATCTTTGGTGGAAGGGCCGCACCTAAGAGGAACAATAACGATAGAAAGATGACCCACGCTTAAAAATTCTCTATCTCTGAATGAGGGGAGGTCGAGGAGAGCCCCCAGGGCATGACTAGGAAGATGGGGAGGCTCCTGGAAATGGAGCAGAGGATGAAAATGGGGACTAGGGGATGAGGCCCAAAAGGAGTAGTGGGGGAACCAGAGAGGGTGGGGCCAGGAAGGGGTGTTATAGAACAGGGAGAGGGGCAGCCCAAACCCCGCAAACCTGCCTATTCTAAATGGGTTCTGCCATCCGCCGCATCAACACAAAACATGAGACTTTAATGGGAAGGAACTTTAATAAAACTAGGAAACAATACAGGAAAGGCAAAGAGTCTAGTTTCTAAATAAAGCACCCAAAGTTACCCGTCCCCTCGTGGGTAAAAGTCCATCCATATGGGATCGGCCCAGAGCAAGGTCCCAAAGCCTGCCACAAGTCTAAAGAATCTTCCAGTGGGGACCCACAGAAAAGGGTCAGAAACTACCAGACAAGCCCGGAAGGAAAAGAGCAAAATCAACACCAAGATAAAAGCTGCCATTGTCACCTCCCACGGGTCTCACCCACATCTGTGTCACCCAGTCCACGACCAAAAGACAAGCGCAGTTTCTTCAGGTGTCTCTAGGCTCCATCCTGCTTCCTTCCTTCCTCAGTCTCTTCTGCAGCTTCTCCTCTTCCTGCTCAGCTCCACCCTCCCTTGGGTGGGGCAGGGAACCTCCCCCTTTCCTGGGTACCACCCTGTTACAGGGGCAGCATCGGGGACACTGTGAGGGGAAGGTCTGTGTGGGTGATGCGGGCTCTGCGAGGGGGGGGGGCTCTGGGAGAGTCTCTGTCTCCCCTGGTGGGATTGCAGAGGGGTGGATGCTGTAACTGACCAGGGAACTACTAAAGTTCTGGGCCTTTCCTCTCCTTGCAGGGCTGATGTGACTCAAACACACACACTCAGGCTGATGATGGAGATGAGGAGAGGACAGTTGATTAGGAGAAGGCCCCCATTTCCTGAGCCACAACATCCTCCCCAACTCCCCAATGCTGGGGTGGCAGGGAGATTCAGGGAGCCACGAGGAGGTTATTCAGGGAATCTAGAGGAGAGAGGCCTGTGCTGCCCTGGAGGACCAGCCCTGGGGGCTGATTCTGGTGCTCCGGGGCTCCATTCCCTGCAGGCCGGTCAGAGTCAGCCCCGCTCACAGCTCCAGGCTGCTGACAGCCCCTCTGTGCCGTGACCCTGCAGACACCGCTCTGGGGATAGTATAAAGAAAACAAAACAGCAAAATTAAATGGGACTCTAAAAACGGTAGAACTAATTTTTTAAAATCACATATTTTGAAGGACACTTCAGAGGATGTGGAATCCTTGTCTGACAGCTCATTGCAATCAGGACCTTGACCGTCACGTGAGCTACTCAGGCCTCCACTGTTTCTTGTGAGAAAACAGCCACTGATCACTTTATCGCCTGAATATTTTACTGGTTTATACCAAATCACTTCCTACTTTGCACCTAAAACAAAGATCTGGCGTCTCCACAGTCTCTGAGGGGGAGGCAGCAGGAGGGGCCTCCCTCAGAGGCTCCAGCTCCAGGTCCCACGAGGCTGCGATGGGGACGAGATGTTGGCAGATCTGAACAGCCGTGATCAGCGTGGAAGGAACTGCCTCAGAGTTCCTGCATGTGGCTCCTGGAGAAAACCCTCAGGTCCTTGTCCCCTTAGCGTCCCCTTAGCTGAGGGTCCACCGTGTGCAGGGAGTCACCCCAGAGAGGGACCAGGAGGGGAGCCCGGGCGGGAAGTCTCAGCCCCTGTGAGCCTGACTCTGTGACGTGGAGCGTCCCTTCTGCTTCATTCTCCTCACGAGGAAGAGCCAGCAAGTCAGACACACGGGGGGGGGGGGGGGGGGGAGTTGTCTCCCCTCATGTTTATCACAGAGTTGGTGGAAATTCAAAAATCAACACAGAAGACCTTCTGGGCACTAATTATTTCCATTCTGCCCACATGAAAAATAAGCTGCCTCCCACCCAAGGCGCCTAAAAGTCTCATCCATCACAGAAGCAGCATGACGTCAGCATCTCATCACGTGACTCAGGACCACGCAGAGGAGGCTCCTTGAGAGCATCTGTGCAGTGAAGCCGTCTGTGCTCAGCTCCTCGTGGGCTGAGGCAGTTTCCTGCCCCACAAGTCCTGGATGTGGACACAGTGGAGGACAGACACAGGCAACTTGTAGACCCATTTCTTAATATGGTTCTAAAGTCACTTAATTGAGATATAACTTATGACCATCAAGTCACTTGTTGAGGCTCACCTCTCATGTCCTTTCTGTGAGTAATGAGCAGGGCAACCCCCTCTGTCCTTGCTCACCTGGCACCAGCCAGCCCCCCACAGGCTGTTCCCTCCATGGGACCCTCACCCCCATCACTCCTCCCCAGGGCTTTGCTCCCATCCCACCATCTACACTGACCCCCTTAATGGACACAGGAACCCCCACACCCTCCCCTGATGCCCGACCTGCTCCCTGCCTGTCCCTCCTCTCAGCCCCTCTATAGGTGGGGGTGATACAGTTACAAATGAGCAGTCTCTTAGACAGGCATTAACAAGTTTGTCTTTCTCCTATTTCCCTACAGATTTGTCTTTGATGGGCATTAACAAGATGAACAGTTTGTCTTCCCCCCATTTGTTGCAATTTCCCCCTTGTTTGAGAGATTTATCTTTATGACTCATCTCCCACATGAGCATTCCTGCATTTCTTTTTTTTTTCCATTTTATTATTTTCCTTCTTTTTTTTTTTTTAAAGATTAATTTATTAATGCATACCAGAACTGGGGTATAGGCCAGAGGTACGGGGGATGGGGGGGTGAGAGGATTCACCAGAGACAGAGTGGGGAACAGAACAGGCAGACTGACGAAATACACTGCTGAGGGGAGCAGCGGGCGAGACAGGAGAGGTCTGCTGCACCATGAGGGTATCTCCCTGGCAGGGCTGGGATTGAACTGGTAGTTAAGAGGCTGTGGACAGCTTCACAGTGTTATGCTTAACCCCTTGTGCCACCAGAGAGGCCCCGTTCCTGTATTTCAAGGAAGAGGAAGTGAAACATCTGCTATTGAAGAAGAACAAGCTGGCGCCCGCCTATCTCCATGCTCACCCCTTCCCCCTCCCCTTTGCAGACCCCAGCCCATCTTCCCCTTTTTTCCCTTTGTATAAATACCCCTGCCCTCTGCCAAAGAGCAGGACGGTGGTCTTTCAGACATGAGTCGGCCGCCCTCCTCATTTGTGGACAAATTAAACTGCTTTCCTTTTCCTCAAACTCTGTTTCCTTTTATTGGCTGAGGGAAACTGAGGTCGGCGTTCGGTATGGGGGGGGGGGATGGGTTTCCTGCCTTTATTATGCACTGACTCCTCCGAGAAAGCAGCTCTGTGAATACAGCAAATCTGTTTGTTTTATGCACAGCACATAGCACATAATATATAGATATTGGTGGAGTGAAATGAATTAATAACTGACAAGTGTTTCTGATACAAATAAACAAGAGCAAAAAAATGAGGTGAAAGGTATTTTCACATTTTAGCCAGTTGACTTTTTAAAATCCATAAATCCCTGACTGAGCAATGTCATCCCTCCCCCCATGTTCCAGCTCAGAGACTGCTCTGAACTGTGTCGTCACATGAGTGGTGGGGAGCACCCCCATCTTTCAAGAGCCAGGGCCCCCACACAGCTGTCCTTCCTGAAGGAAGAGCTCCCAGAGCCCCTGGGCCCCACCCACTGAGGGAGACACAGGACTGGGAGGGACACACTCACCTGGGGACCCCCCTGGGGCAGCTGGAGGAGGAGCAGCAGGGAGGGGGGAGGCAGAGCACAGAGCTGGAGCAGGAGCAGGTGCCATCTCCTCCGGGCTGGGGAGAGACAGGGCAGGAGGCAGCCAGGCCCACATAGAGGATCAGGCAGCCAAGAGCTCTAGGCTCAGGGGGGAGCAGGGCCCAGGGACCCCCCCCCCACCAGCAGGAGCAGGGCCCTTCCTAGTGAACCCTAGGCCTTGAGACCAAAAAGGACAGACCTGGCTCTTCTCAAGGCTTCCGAGCCTCTGTGCTGCTAGAACATGAGGTTTATTGGAGAAAAACATCCTCCCTTCCCTTCCCACCCTGTGGAACAACACCCCAGACCCACACTGCTCAGAGCACCAGGCCCCTCCTTTCCCCGCACCTGGGCCTGGGGTGTAAACTGCCCTCCTATCCCCATCATCACACCTGGTGACTCCCCAAGACAGAGGCCCAGACCCAGGCCCCCATGAAGCACAGGCTAGCGCCTGCTTGTGGTCCTGTCCCCCTCAGTGTGAGCAGGTGTCCCTGAGAAGCATCAGGACACAGGACATTATCCCCCAGGAGTCAGTCCCCCCAGGGTCCCTCTACAGACCCCTGTCCTGCTCTGTCTGCTTGTTCAGTGAAGGTCAGTCTCTCCCCAGCCCTGACGTGCCAGGGACAAGGACGAGGTCCTGCCCCAAACACAGCAGGAGCCCGGTCAGATATCCACTGAGGGCTTCCAGGCTTCCTCCTTGTCCTTATCCTTGCTAACCCCTGGTGGGGGGAAGTGGAGGGGGTGGGATTTCTGCCCCAAGGTCAGGGACCTGCTGGGACAGAGCAGCAGAGAAGGGAAAATGAGTCCTGATCAGAGAAAACACACTCAGTCTGTTAGCAGGGAGAATGAGGGGCACCCCCTGGGCCCCAAGCCTGCATGCTCTATCTGGGTTCTGCCATTTGCCGCATAAAGGCAGAGCACACTCCTAGCGTGAGCTCTCAGTAGAGTCCCCTGCGGGGAAAGATGGGATAACAGTTTCCCAACCAAACACTGAAAGTTACCCCCCCACCCCCACCCCAGGGTAGAGGACCAGCCAGACTCCCTGGGGAGAGGCCAAAGCTGCAGGATGTGCCCCACCCCCACCCCAGCTCTCAGCCCAGCCCAGCCCCCAGCTCCAACCAGGGAGGAGAGCAGGAGGAGAGCAGGAGGGAAACTTGGACTCAAAACCATGCCTGGAGGACACACCCAGAAACCTCATTTCCCCCCAATGCTGCCCTTGGGCCCATGTGGGGAGGAAAAAGAGGGGGAGGAGGTACAGAGCACAAGGTAGGTGTCCCTGGACAACCCGGGAGGACACTGGACACCCTGCAGGAAGGACACTCACCCCCTTCACCGCCTCTCCAGCTCCTCAGAGTCTGTACCTGCTGCTTTCTCAGCACACACTGTTCCCTGTTCCCTGTTCTGTCTTGTCAGATACAAATTGTCCTGATCCTGATGGGTTAATCATTTATTTCCCGCTTTAATGGGCATATACCTCTAGCTTTTTTTAATTGTTTCAAGTGCTTTTGAAATAGTTTCAGGTAAATACCTAAGGTTGCCCAAATACCGTGGAGAAGGTAAAATGAATTGTGAATTGAAAATACAACTACTGATGGGAAGAATAAACCCCTTTCTCCAACGTGCCATCCAGTAAAATTCATGTTGACAGGGTTAGGATGAGGGGTCACAAGGAAAGCCTCTTCCATAAACGGTGTTGGAGACACTGGACAGCCTCGTGCAAAAGAATGAAACTAGACCACTGTCTCCCACCTCACACAAAAATCAACTCAAAATGGATAACAAGCTGGGATGTAAGACCAGAAACCATAAAATCCATGGAAGACAACAAGGACAGAACGCGCCATGACATACATTTCAGATATCTTTGTGGCTCCATCCCCTGCAGCAAGGAAAAGAAAAGGGAATATAAAACAAAAGGGACAGATAGCAAATATCTACAAGTGTTAGAGGAATGGGCCTGGATCTGCTGCCCCTCACTACCAGAAAGCCACAAGCAGAGCCAGGATTTGAATCTACAAGCACTTTCACTTCTCAGATCACAGGCCATTGATCTGAGAGAATGGGGGGACATCGCACCGTTCCCCCATTTCATCTCCAGCTGGCCTTGTTATAATCAGTTACATAAAGACAGTCACAGCAAACAGCCATCAGAACAGCCCATCACAGTTGCTGCTCCTGGTCTCCAGCACGTCCAGACTCTAGGACTTGCAATCAGCACCTGACTTCACCCAGGTACCACATTACCACAGTCAGTTTGCACGAATTCAACAGGAACAGAAATTATTATGCAGACCTTTTAATTTTGCTTTGTTGGAACTTCACATAGGAACCCTCAGACTGAGAGCTCCTAAAGCCAGGAGTCAGGGCTCAGGACCATGCCAAGATCTCACCATCAGACTTGGCCTGCGGTACCTGTATCTTCGGGGGAAATCCCTCTCGAGGCTCCCAAGACATCTGGGGTTTCTGGACCTATCAAGGCGTTGCCTTCTTTACCCTCTTGACAGACCCTTGTACCCCTAAAACAGGTGCAAGTTTACTGTTTTCTTGCAGGCTCTGAGATCAGTCTGGTTTCTGAAAACACAACATTCCAGACAAAGCCTTGGTAAAATACCCATATTTCCAATTGTCTATTAAAGAGAAAGGGAAGAAGAACTTTATTGGATTTATGCAAACAAACTTTTTTTTAAAGATTTATTTATGTGTAGAAGAGCTGGGGTGTAGGCCAGAGGTGGGCGGGGGAGGGGAGTGAGAGGATTCATCAGAGACAGAGTGGGGAACAAAACAGGCAGATCTACTGAAATGCCATGCTGAGGGGAGCATCGGGCAAGAAAGGAGAGGTCTGCTGCGCCATGTGGGTAGCTCCCTGGGCAGGGATTCAACTCAGGCCATCACAGTGTCTCTTCCACATGTTTCCTTCCATGTCTGTAAGTTCCTGGTTCAAGTCCAAAGCCAAGAAGCAAGGCGGCCTTCTCTACATATCTCTCTCCTGTGAGTCCTTCCGGTGCTCTCTGTGCTGACAAACCTTTATGTTTTGAGCAAATCGTCCATCAAAACAGCCCATCACAGCTGACACTCCTGTTGTCCGTCATGATCAGCCCCAGAACTTGCTGACAGACATCAGAGGGCATCAGTGTCCGGCACTCTTTGGGGCATCCGCAGGGCAAGATCTCAGTTTAAAACAAGAACTTGAGTTCAAAGAAAACAGATCATGAGTCATGTAGCGTGTGTGTGCAGCCTGTGTGTCTGCAGATTCCTGTACTAGGTATGAGCCTTTCCTCCCTGGCCCCCTCTCAGAAGGACAGAGCTAAGGCAGAGCACAGGGCACTGTCTGTGGCTCTCACCCGTGCGCTCAATTGCAACCACTCAAGCTCAGGGAACAGCAATGAGGTTTCTCTAATGAACAGGAGAGCAGGGAAATAGAGTTTCTAAGGCCTCCGTGGCCAGCTGTGTCACCCCAGATAGTGTCCACAGTATCCGATGGTCCTAAATTAAGGCTGCCCGTGTAAGGTGGTACAGTCCCGCCAGGGAGGGCCTGGAGGTGGGGGCACAGCTGCAAGCACTGGGCCAGGATCCAACTCACAGTGGCAGCAGGAGGTGCTCCCAGGAGGTGCTCCCCTCTGATGAGACACCCCAGCAGGCACAGCCACAGTCTGATGGCCTGGCTGGATGGGAAGGAGGCAACAGCACCTGGAGGTGATGTCGGACACTCAGCAGCAATGACAGTTCTCAAAGGGGATCTTGCTGCTGTAGCCCCAGTGGGCTGCATGCCCTGGGGTGGTATGTGGGGGTACAGAGAGCCTCTGCTGCCAGATTGGCTGCCACCCTTGTCCATGACACTGATGGTGGCTGGTGGTAAAGTGCCCACCCACTGTCACCCACTGCCACTCCCGCTGCTGGTTGCAGTGGGCACAGCTGTCAGGGTGGCCGGGCCCTGTCCTCAAGCAGCAGCCTCCTGTAGCCTGCCAGGGTGGGTGGCACCATTCAAACCCAGCTGTGTCCCCAGCTCTCATCCCTAGCCCAGCGAGGTGGCCTCAGCGAAGCTGTCTTGTGGCACCCACTGCAGGGCGGTAGCGCTGCCCAGAAGCAGCTCCTCTGGGGGGCAGGGTGGGGAGCCTAAGCCCTAGGGGCTGCCCTATAACAAGAGTAACAAGGATTTTTAAGTATATATCTATTTCTTTGACGAGGCTTTGCAATGGTGATATAAGGGTTTTTGTTCAGGTAAGCTAAGGGTGAAAGAGCACCAGGATTTTTAGATTAACTGAACAGTCTTTAATTTGTTACAAGAAACTAGAGAAAGCAGTTTTGAATACCTTAATTTTTATATATGAAAGTGTTATAGGGCAGCTCTGATACAAAACGGGTTGCCTGACTGTGGGTCCTCACCCGCGCTTAAAAGGACTTATCAATGCTCTACTGCAGGCACACACGAAAGGTTAATAAAAGGTTTATTTACAAGGGAAGGGCAAATGAGGAAATGTACAACTCAGGGAGAAAAGTGGGAGACAAAGTTTTAAATGCATCCTACCCGATCTGCCGATCTGGAATCCCAAATGGCACTCTGAGAGCTGGCCGCAAGCCAGGAGCCATGAAGCCAGGAGGGGAGCGACAGAGGGAGAGCGAGAGCGAGAGCAAGAGCGAGAGAGAAAGAGAGAGAGAGAGAGAGAGAGAGAGAGAGAGAGAGACCCCAAGGCCCACATGTTTGGGTTTTATACCAAACCTGGCTGCTTAACTCCACCCTCAGGTCCCAGCCACCTTCCCTTTGGTGGTGACAGGATTTGTCTTTCCCAATGTCTGGATGGCTTTGGTCTGGAGTGGGGGTGGATTCCACAAAGCCTGCACGGAATTAGCTCAGGACATCATTTCCCCCTAACAGAAGAACTAATGCTTGGTGTTACATAGGTGCACTACTGATATTTAAGTTAACTGAAATATTTTATAGTAAGTCATTTGAGCACACATTTTTTTTTACTAAAACCCGCTCTCAGACCTTCAACACTTTCTTACTTTTGAGTACCATATCATTACAAAGATACCATCTTTAAATTATTTTAAGGACCTCTAGAATATCCATTTTCAGTACATTCCTTTCTTTTTAAACACACACATATATTTTGGAGTTTTGTACCTATAACCCCTAAATATATATAATATTTTCAACATTATATATAGAAATATTTTATATATGAAATATATTTCAATATTTTCAATATTTCTAGATAGATAGATAGAGTTGAAAAATCAAAGTTATCTGAATAAATATAACAAAAACCAATAACTATGAAGATGAATCAGGCATGGACTCTGTTCCAAGACAACAACTTTGTTCATATGCAGAATACAGAAGAACCAAAAAAAAAGGAGGTCAGAAAAAAAAACCCAAACCAAAACAAACCCTAGACATATGATTGCAGAAAGGAGGCTACTAGAGGGGGTGGGAGGGTGAGAGCAGAGTGTTGGGCGCACAGTGGATCTGGGGAAGGACTCTGGGTGCTGGGGTGGAAGGGGTGGCATGGTCACTACCTCTGAAGAGATGGGAGCCTGTTCCCTACATGAAATGAATTGTAAATCACCGTGACTGCGATTTGAAAAACAGCCCTCAGCAAAGGGACAGGGAGTGGAAGAGAAAATTACCTGCTTTGGTAACACAGATCCGAAGAGATGTGAGATTATTCCCCTAAATCACACACAGTACTGTAAATCAGTGTTGCTTCAATTAAAAAAAATTAAAATAACCCTCAGGAAAGGCACAGGGAGCCGAAGGGAAAAGCATCTGCTTTGCAGTCTCCAGGGGGTTGTCATCAAGGGGCTGCAGAGAGAGCCTGTGGGGAGAGAAGATGGCACCTCAGACACGGGGCAGCTCCAGAGCCTCCTCTCCTCTCCTCCACTCCCTCCTCCCCAGCCTGGTGCCAGGGCTGCTCACAGGGCATCTCACCCCCTCCCCTCAGTGATGCTCAGCCCCAGCTCACCCTCTCAGCCTGAGTCACACACACCCACCCTCTCCCCTGGCTGCCAGACTAGGACAGCGCCGCAGCGCCCCCGTGTGGCCACGGGGCTGAGGACAGAGCGCAGGTACCCTCTGGTCTCCCAGGTCTTCCTGGGGCTCCCAGAGGAACAGAAGTGTGCATACAAGGGGGAGACTCCATCCAGAGTCAGGCTCTGTGTCTGAACTGTTTCCCCAAACACAGGCTGACATGTTGGTCCCTCTCCACTAATAACCACAGACTTTGTTTCAGGGAGGAGCAGGTCCTCAGGCCATAACAGCTGGATGCAAGGACCAGGGTGGCCCCACAAACATACCAGGTCTCCTCAGTCTCCTGGAATGAGACCTTGACCCAGGGTCACTTGTTTCCCTGCTGACTCCAGGGTTGAGGCTCCTTCCCCAGGGAATCAACTCTAAACTCTTCACCCCTAGGATGGGCTGGAGGAGGGAAGAGGTCATGGGCTGGCAAGAGGGAGGCTCCTGGAGGGGTGCAGAGAGAGAGAGGAAATAGGGGCTTTAGGGGAGGGAGGCCAGAAGGAGTGGAGTGGGAGGCCCAGAGAGGATTGGGGCAGGAAAGGGTCAGCTTGGGGGACACTGGGTGGAGGGGTGTTCTGTGTGGGGAGAGGCCCAGGGGCTCTGGCTGTAGAGTCTGTGTTATCATCCAGCA